>NC_134267.1:0-145000 GCF_031893055.1 Leptodactylus fuscus
TCCTCTTCCCCCCTCCTTTTCCCCCGACTCCTCCTCTTCCCCCTCCTTTTCCCCCTCCTCCTCTTCCTCCTCCTCCTTCTCCTCCTCTTCCTCCTCCTCCTCCTTTTCCCCCCTCCTCCTCCTCCTCTTCCCTCTCCTTCCTCCTCCTCTTCCTCTCCTCCTCCTTCTCCTCTTCCCTCTCCTCCTCCTCCTCTTCCCTCCTCCTCCTCTTCCCTCTCCTCCTCCTCCTCCTCTTCCTCCTCCTCTTCCCCTTCCCCTCCTCCTCTTCCCCCTCCTCTTCCTCCTCCCTCTCCTTCTCCTCTTCCTCCTCCTCTTCTCCCTCCTCCTCCTCTTCCCCCTCCTCCTCTTCCTCCTCCTCTTCTCCCTCCTCCTCCTCTTTCCCCCTCCTCCTCTTCCCTCTCCTCCTCCTCTTCCCTCTCCTCCTCCTCTTCCCTCTCCTCCTCTTCCCCTTCCCTCCTCCTCTTCCCCTCCTCTTCCTCCTCCTCTTCCCTCTCCTTCTCCTCTTCCTCCTCTTCTCCCTCCTCCTCCTCTTCCCCCTCCTTCTCCTCTTCCTCCTCTTCCCCCTCCTTCTCCTCTTCCTCCTCTTCCCCCTCCTTCTCCTCTTCCTCCTCTTCCCCCTCCTTCTCCTCTTCCTCCTCTTCCCCCTCCTTCTCCTCTTCCTCCTCCTCCTCTTCCCCCTCCTCCTCTTCCCCCTCCTTCTCCTCCTCCTCTTCCCCCTCCTTCTCCTCTTCCCCCTCCTTCTCCTCTTCCTCCTCCTCTTCCCCCTCCTTCTCCTCTTCCTCTTCCCCCTCCTCTTCCTCTTCCCCCTCCTTCCCCTCTTCCCCCTCCTTCTCCTCTTCCTCTTCCCCCTCCTTCTCCTCTTCCTCCTCCTCTCCTCTTCCCCCTCCTTCTCCTCTTCCTCCTCCTCTTCCCCCTCCTTCTCCTCTTCCTCTTCCCCCTCCTTCTCCTCTTCCTCCTCCTCTTCCTCCTCCTCCTCTTCCTCCTCCTCCTCCTCTTCCTTATCCTCCTTCTCTTCCCTCTCCTCCTCCTCCTCTTCCCCCTCCTTCTCCTCTTCCCCCTCCTTCTCCTCTTCCTCTTCCCCCTCCTTCTCCTCTTCCTCTTCCCCCTCCTTCTCCTCTTCCTCTTCCCCCTCCTTCTCCTCCTCTTCCCCCTCCTTCTCCTCTTCCTCCTCCTCTTCCTCCTCCTCCTTCTCTTCCTTATCCTCCTCCTCTTCCTCCCCCTCCTCCTCCTCCTCCTCTTCCTCCTCCTCTTTATCCTCCATTGAGACCCAGGGGAGGCAAAAAGAATAAAAAACATTTCCAATTTTTTGGGCCTCCTCATGTCCTCCGATTCGCCCTCAGTCTCGTCAGTGACATCATGATACTCTGTGTACCCATGTGACTTCTGTGGCCCAATCACATGATGTCACCAAGACAACTTTGCACGCAGCAAGGGGGTCCAAAAGAGATGAGGGAAAGGGAATAGAAATACAAATATTTTTGGGGATTTTTTCACTTCCCCTGGACCTCCCACCTATTGTACTATGGGATATGAGGAGACCCCGGAGCACAATAATTTACCACAGGAGCCATTTTAGTGCATCTGAGACAAATCCTCAAAGTTTAAGTTCAGTTTTTACTAAAAAATAATCGGTAACTTGGGATATTTGGGTCAAACACAGGTGAAGTGGTCCGCCCGTCCTTACGTAATAAATCAGAAGTAGCCACAACTCTAGCAATGATGTTTTTCTCCTTCTTGCCATCTCTTCTGGACTCGTGACCCCCCCAGACTGTCGAAACTGCGGTCAATCTCCTGCACCCCTCATGTTATACAGGTGCCGGTCTCATCCCACATTCCACCCCCACATCACACGACAATGGGGTTTGTCCAGAATGTCCCGCACTGAGTTCTCCCAGTAGTTTTTGGACCCCCCTCTATAAAGTCGGCACCTGGCAGATCCTGCACGGCGGGAGTCAATGAAAATCAAATAGTGTTGTATCTTCTGTGAGCCCGATCCCATGTCACATCGCAGCCGGAGTCCTAATACCTTCACACGTATGAAGCTGCATAGAATGGCAGGAACACGGCTCGCTGCGCTTGGAGATTAACCTGTCAGTGCCTGGATTGCTTTTCCTGTTTGATTTGCTTTTAGCCGGTAAACTCATGTGCGCTCTCTGTAGAACAGAGGATTAAATCAATCATTGCCGGGATTCGGCGCTTCCTCCTGCCGAGAGGATTCCTGTAAACACAAAATGAAGTTTCTAGTGCCATGCTGTGAATATATATATACACCTAGCCGTCACGTGAAGTAGAGGAGCGCAGGAGGCCAAATGGAGGCCGCTATGACGGGATATACTGGGATAGGCAGACATTGGAGGCCGCTATACCGAATATACTGGGATAGGCACCATTGGAGGCCACTATGACCGGGATATACTGGGATAGGCACATATGGAGGCCGCTATGACCGGGATATACTGGGATAGGCACACATTGGAGGCCGCTATACCGAATATACTGGGATAGGCACACATTGGAGGCCACTATGACCGGGATATACTGGGATAGGCACACATTGGAGGCCGCTATATCGAATATACTGGGATAGGCACACATTGGAGGCCACTATGACCGGGATATACTGGGATAGGCACACATTGGAGCCGCTATGACGAGATATACTGGGATAGGCACACATTGGAGGTCGCTATGACCGGATATACTGGGATAGGCACACATTGGAGGCTGCTATGACCGAATATACTGGGATAGGCACACATTGGAGGCCGCTATGACCGGATATACTGGGATAGGCACACATTGGAGGCCGCTATACCGAATATACTGGGATAGGCACACATTGGAGGCTGCTATACCGAATATACTGGATAGGCACACATTGGAGGCTGCTATACCGAATATACTGGGATAGGCACACATTGGAGGCCGCTATGACCGGATATACTGGGATAGGCACACATTGGAGGCCGCTATACCGAATATACTGGGATAGGCACACATTGGAGGCTGCTATGACCGGATATACTGGGATAGGCACACATTGGAGGCTGCTATGACCGGATATACTGGGATAGGCACACATTGGAGGCCACTATGACGGGATATACTGGGATAGGCACACATTGGAGGCCGCTATATCGAATATACTGGGATAGGCACACATTGGAGGCCACTATGACCGGGATATACTGGGATAGGCACACATTGGAGGCCGCTATGACGAGATATACTGGGATAGGCACACATTGGAGGTCGCTATGACCGGATATACTGGGATAGGCACACATTGGAGGCTGCTATGACCGAATATACTGGGATAGGCACACATTGGAGGCCGCTATGACCGGATATACTGGGATAGGCACACATTGGAGGCCGCTATACCGAATATACTGGGATAGGCACACATTGGAGGCTGCTATACCGAATATACTGGGATAGGCACACATTGGAGGCTGCTATACCGAATATACTGGGATAGGCACACATTGGAGGCCGCTATGACCGGATATACTGGGATAGGCACACATTGGAGGCCGCTATACCGAATATACTGGGATAGGCACACATTGGAGGCTGCTATGACCGGATATACTGGGATAGGCACACATTGGAGGCTGCTATGACCGGATATACTGGGATAGGCACACATTGGAGGCCACTATGACCGGGATATACTGGGATAGGCACACATTGGAGGCCGCTATGACCGGGATATACTGGGATAGGCACACATTGGAGGCCGCTATGACCGGATATACTGGGATAGGCACACATTGGAGGCCACTATATCGAATATACTGGGATAGGCACACATTGGAGGCCACTATGACCGGGATATACTGGGATAGGCACACATTGGAGGCCGCTATACCGAATATACTGGGATAGGCACACATTGGAGGCCACTATGACCGGGATATACTGGGATAGGCACACATTGGAGGCCGCTATGACCGGATATACTGGGATAGGCACACATTGGAGGCCGCTATGACCGGATATACTGGGATAGGCACACATTGGAGGCCGCTATGACCGAATATACTGGGATAGGCACACATTGGAGGCTGCTATGACCGGATATACTGGGATAGGCAGACATTGGAGGCCACTATGACCGGGATATACTGGGATAGGCACACATTGGAGGCTGCTATGACGAGATATACTGGGATAGGCACACATTGGAGGCCGCTATGACCGGGATATACTGGGATAGGCACACATTGGAGGCCGCTATACCGAATATACTGGGATAGGCACACATTGGAGGCCACTATGACCGGGATATACTGGGATAGGCACACATTGGAGGCCGCTATACCGAATATACTGGGATAGGCACACATTGGAGGCCGCTATACCGAATATACTGGGATAGGCACACATTGGAGGCCGCTATGACTGGATATACTGGGATAGGCACACATTGGAGGCTGCTATGACTGGGATATACTGGGATAGGCACACATTGGAGGCCGCTATACCGAATATACTGGGATAGGCACACATTGGAGGCTGCTATGACTGGGATATACTGGGATAGGCACACATTGGAGGCTGCTATACCGAATATACTGGGATAGGCACACATTGGAGGCCGCTATGACCGGATATACTGGGATAGGCACACATTGGAGGCCGCTATACCGAATATACTGGGATAGGCACACATTGGAGGCTGCTATGACCGGATATACTGGGATAGGCACACATTGGAGGCTGCTATGACCGGATATACTGGGATAGGCACACATTGGAGGCCACTATGACCGGGATATACTGGGATAGGCACACATTGGAGGCCGCTATGACCGGGATATACTGGGATAGGCACACATTGGAGGCCGCTATGACCGGATATACTGGGATAGGCACACATTGGAGGCCACTATATCGAATATACTGGGATAGGCACACATTGGAGGCCACTATGACCGGGATATACTGGGATAGGCACACATTGGAGGCCGCTATACCGAATATACTGGGATAGGCACACATTGGAGGCCACTATGACCGGGATATACTGGGATAGGCACACATTGGAGGCCGCTATGACCGGATATACTGGGATAGGCACACATTGGAGGCCGCTATGACCGGATATACTGGGATAGGCACACATTGGAGGCCGCTATGACCGAATATACTGGGATAGGCACACATTGGAGGCTGCTATGACCGGATATACTGGGATAGGCACACATTGGAGGCTGCTATGACCGGATATACTGGGATAGGCAGACATTGGAGGCCACTATGACCGGGATATACTGGGATAGGCACACATTGGAGGCTGCTATGACGAGATATACTGGGATAGGCACACATTGGAGGCCGCTATGATGGGATATACTGGGATAGGCACATATTGGAGGCTGCTATGACCGGATATATTGGGATAGGCGCACATTGGAGGCCGCTATGAGGGGATATACTGGGATAGGCACATATTGGAGGCTGCTATGACCGGATATATTGGGATAGGCACACATTGGAGGCTGCTATGACTGGGATATACTGGGATAGGCACATATTGGAGGCTGCTATACCGAATATACTGGGATAGGCACACATTGGAGGCCGCTATGACCGAATATACTGGGATAGGCACACATTGGAGGCCGCTATGACCGAATATACTGGGATAGGCACACATTGGAGGCCGCTATGACCGGATATATTGGGATAGGCACACATTGGAGGCTGCTATGACTGGGATATACTGGGATAGGCACATATTGGAGGCCGCTATGACCGGATATACTGGGATAGGCACACATTGGAGGCCGCTATGACCGGATATACTGGGATAGGCACACATTGGAGGCCGCTATACCAAATATACTGGGATAGGCACACATTGGAGGCTGCTATGACCGAATATACTGGGATAGGCACACATTGGAGGCCGCTATGACCGGATATACTGGGATAGGCACACATTGGAGGCTGCTATGACTGGGATATACTGGGATAGGCACACATTGGAGGCCGCTATACCGAATATACTGGGATAGGCACACATTGGAGGCCGCTATGACCGGATATACTGGGATAGGCACACATTGGAGGCTGCTATGATGGGATATACTGGGATAGGCACACATTGGAGGCCGCTATACCGAATATACTGGGATAGGCACACATTGGAGGCCGCTATGACGAGATATACTGGGATAGGCACACATTGGAGGCCGCTATACCGAATATACTGGGATAGGCACACATTGGAGGCCGCTATGACCGGATATACTGGGATAGGCACACATTGGAGGCCGTTATACCGAATATACTGGGATAGGCACACATTGGAGGCCGCTATGACCGGATATACTGGGATAGGCACACATTGGAGGCCGCTATACCGAATATACTGGGATAGGCACACATTGGAGGCTGCTATGACCGGGATATACTGGGATAGGCACACATTGGAGGCCGCTATGACCGGATATACTGGGATAGGCACACATTGGAGGCCGCTATACCGAATATACTGGGATAGGCACACATTGGAGGCTGCTATGACCGGGATATACTGGGATAGGCACACATTGGAGGCCGCTATACCGAATATACTGGGATAGGCACACATTGGAGGCTGCTATGACCGGGATATACTGGGATAGGCACACATTGGAGGCTGCTATGACGGGATATACTGGGATAGGCACACATTGGAGGCCGCTATGACCGGATATACTGGGATAGGCACACATTGTAGGCCGCTATGATGGGATATACTGGGATAGGCACACATTGGAGGCCGCTATGACCGGATATACTGGGATAGGAACACATTGGAGGCTGCTATGACGAGATATACTGGGATAGGCACACATTGGAGGCCGCTATGATGGGATATACTGGGATAGGCACATATTGGAGGCTGCTATGACCGGATATATTGGGATAGGCGCACATTGGAGGCCGCTATGAGGGGATATACTGGGATAGGCACATATTGGAGGCTGCTATGACCGGATATATTGGGATAGGCACACATTGGAGGCTGCTATGACTGGGATATACTGGGATAGGCACATATTGGAGGCTGCTATACCGAATATACTGGGATAGGCACACATTGGAGGCCGCTATGACCGAATATACTGGGATAGGCACACATTGGAGGCCGCTATGACCGAATATACTGGGATAGGCACACATTGGAGGCCGCTATGACCGGATATATTGGGATAGGCACACATTGGAGGCTGCTATGACTGGGATATACTGGGATAGGCACATATTGGAGGCCGCTATGACCGGATATACTGGGATAGGCACACATTGGAAGCTATTACCGGATATACACTCACCGGCCACTTTATTAGGTACACCTGTCCAACTGCTCGTTAACACTTAATTTCTAATCAGCCAATCACATGGCGGCAACTCAGTGCATTTAGGCATGTAGACATGGTCAAGACAATCTCCTGCAGTTCAAACCGAGCATCAGTATGGGGAAGAAAGGTGATTTGAGTGCCTTTGAACGTGGCATGGTTGTTGGTGCCAGAAGGGCTGGTCTGAGTATTTCAGAAACTGCTGATCTACTGGGATTTTCACGCACAACCATCTCTAGGGTTTACAGAGAATGGTCCGAAAAAGAAAAAACATCCAGTGAGCGGCAGTTCTGTGGGGGGCGGAAATGCGTTGTTGATGCCAGAGGTCAGAGGAGAATGGCCAGACTGGTTCCAGCTGATAGAAAGGCAACAGTGACTCAAATAGCCACCCGTTACACCCAAGGTAGCCAGAAGAGCATCTCTGAACGCCGCACAGTACGTCCAACTTTGAGGCTACAGATGGGCTACAGCAGCAGAAGACCACACCGGGGGCCACTCCTTTCAGCTAAGAACAGGAAACTGAGGCTACAATTTGCACAAGCTCATCGAAATTGGACAATTGAAGATTGGAAAAACGTTGCCTGGTCTGATGAGTCTGGATTTCTGCTGCGACATTCGGATGGTAGGGTCAGAATTTGGCGTCAACAACATGAAAGCATGGATCCATCCTGCCTTGTATCGGTAACGGTTCAGGCTGGTGGTGGTGGTGTCATGGTGTGGGGAATATTTTCTTGGCACTCTTTGGGCCCCTTGGTACCAATTGAGCATCGTTGCAACGCCAAAGCCTACCTGAGTATTGTTGCTGACCATGTCCATCCCTTTATGACCACAATGTACCCAACATCTGATGGCTACTTTCAGCAGGATAATGCAATGCCATGTCATAAAGCTGGAATCATCTCAGACTGGTTTCTTGAACATGACAATGAGTTCACTGTACTCCAATGGCCTCCACAGCCACCAGATCTCAATCCAATAGAGGAGCATCTTTGGGATGTGGTGGAACGGGAGATTCGCATCATGGATGTGCAGCCGACAAATCTGCGACTGCAACTGTGTGATGCCATCATGTCAATATGGAGCAAAATCTCTGAGGAATGCTTCCAGCACCTTGTTGTATCTATGCCACGAAGAATTGAGGCAGTTCTGAAGGCAAAAGGGGGTCCAACCCGTTACTAGCATGGTGTACCTAATAAAGTGGCCGGTGAGTGTACTGGGATAGGCACACATTGGAGGCCACTATGACCGGGATATACTGGGATAGGCACACATTGGAGGCCACTATGACCGGGATATACTGGGATAGGCACACATTGGAGGCCACTATGACCGGGATATACTGGGATAGGCACACATTGGAGGTAGAGATGAGCTAACGGTAAAATTTTCGATGTTTGTTATTCGCTTCGAATAGCCGCTCATTATTCGACTATTCGAACGAATATCGAACCCCATTATAGTCTATGGAGAAAATGCTTTGTTTCAGGGGATCCCACCATTCGACTCAGGAGAGTCACCAAGTCCACTATGACACCTTCTTTCTTCCCCAAATGGAGGGACACAAACCCCAATTTAAGCTCAACAAACATTACCAAGCCCCCCTTTAAATCACGTTCCCCATGACAACCACAGATGGAATAGACAATGGGAAATCCTTCAGTCCCCCCCTGACCTGTCATTGTGATGTGTGTGATGTGTATATATATATGTATGTATGTATGTGTGTGTGATGTGGTGAGACCTTCCAAAATTCACTTTTATGGCCCTTAACATGAGCCCGTACAAATGAAGTTCCCGGCCCTTAGGCTGAGCTCCAGCAGAGATTGGGGCCCCTCAGGTGACTTCAGCCTCTACCTGCAGAGATTGGGGCCCCTCAGGTGACTTCAGCCTCTACCTGCAGAGTGTTAGGCCCTGTCACTTAGTTCAGCCTTCACCAGCAGAGATTTGTTGGTTCTTTGGGTGACTGGAGCCTTTGAAATACAGTGCTTTTGGCCCTTGGGGTGACTAGAGCCATGCAGCAGCAGTGTTTTATTTTTTGGCCCTTGGGGTGACCCCTATAAAATTATTTTGCAGGCCCTTGGGGGTGAGCCCTAAAAATTGAGTTGCAATTTCTTTATTCACTGGGTGACATTTTTTTCTGACATGGATTTGACCTATTATTTTTATGACATATATTAGCCATACGTTCCAACGTCCAGGGGCGGCCTTCCCGAGTCTTGGAGAAGAGGACAAATCTGGTCAACTCCTAAAGGGCCACAGACAACACATTTTTGTAACCAAGTCACAAAACATTACACCCTGCACTTGTACTGCCCCCCCCCGGACCATTCTGTCCAAATGTGGACAAGTGTAATATTAACACCTTAAGGACTGGGCTTGTTGAGGAATATGACAGAACTACTAAAGGACGCCAGGCCCTTCCATCCTCTCACTGCCTTCACATTCATATGAATATTATAAGCGCTCAAGAAATGTTGGGGCTTCATAAACATGGCGCTAATGGGTATTCTCTTCTTGGTGTTTATGGCTATATCCTGAGGTTATACAATAAATCCCTGATAGATTTGGGACCCACAACTGTCTCCAGAACTGTTTGTGACAGTGAATGACAACAGGCCGTATAAGTGCCGATCTCTCCATTGTGGGAATTATAGAAATAGCTGAAGCTTTCACAAACAGATGAAGCCATGCTTTTGAGATTGTTGGGTGTTTCAGAGGAGTTTAGGATAATCCTGTGAATATGCCCATATATTCTGAGATGAGAATTCCCCTGTAATGCTCACAGCCATTTTCTTCAATACATACAAACAAGTACCACCTATAGGTAAATGCAGCTCTGTACTGGGGTCCTTGCAGGGGCATAGCTATAGGGGATGCAGAAGTAGTTATACACATGTGGAAAAAATTGTTGTTCCCCTCGTTTAATGAAATAAAACCCCACAATGGTCCCAGAAATAACCGGAATCTGACACAAGTACTAACCAAAATCCATGCTGACAAGCCACAAAGCTTCTGGACAATGTCCTATGGACAGAGGAGACTTTTTGGCCAGCACATCAGCTCAATGGTCACAGACGGAAACATGAAGCCTATCCTGAGAAGAAGACTGTCCCTACTGTGACACATGAAGGAGCTCTGTTATGTCCCTACTGTGACACATGGAGGGAGCTCTGTTATGTCCCTACTGTGACACATGGAGGGAGCTCTGTTATGTCCCTACTGTGACACATGAAGGAGCTCTGTTATGTCCCTACTGTGACACATGGAGGGGGCTCTGTTATGTCCCTACTGTGACACATGGAGGAGCTCTGTTATGTCCCTACTGTGACACATGGAGGGGGCTCTGTTATGTCCCTACTGTGACACATGGAGGAGCTCTGTTATGTCCCTACTGTGACACATGGAGGAGGCTCTGTTATGTCCCTACTGTGACACATGGAGGAGGCTCTGTTATGTCCCTACCATGACACATGGAGGAGCTCTGTTATGTCCCTACTGTGACACATGAAGGAGCTCTGTTATGTCCCTACTGTGACACATGGAGGAGCTCTGTTATGTCCCTACTGTGACACATGGAGGAGCACTGTTATGTCCCTACTGTGACACATGGAGGAGCTCTGTTATGTCCCTACTGTGACACATGGAGGAGGCTCTGTTATGTCCCTACTGTGACACATGGAGGAGCTCTGTTATGTCCCTACTGTGACACATGGAGGGGGCTCTGTTATGTCCCTACTGTGACACATGGAGGGGGCTCTGTTATGTCCCTACTGTGACACATGGAGGAGCTCTGTTATGTCCCTACTGTGACACATGGAGGAGCTCTGTTATGTCCCTACTGTGACACATGGGAGGAGCTCTGTTATGTCCCTACTGTGACACATGGAGGAGGCTCTGTTATGTCCCTACTGTGACACATGGAGGGGGCTCTGTTATGTCCCTACTGTGACACATGGAGGAGCTCTGTTATGTCCCTACTGTGACACATGAAGGAGCTCTGTTATGTCCCTACTGTGACACATGGAGGGGGCTCTGTTATGTCCCTACTGTGACACATGGAGGAGCTCTGTTATGTCCCTACTGTGACACATGGAGGAGCTCTGTTATGTCCCTACTGTGACACATGGAGGAGCTCTGTTATGTCCCTACTGTGACACATGGAGGAGGCTCTGTTATGTCTCTACTGTGACACATGGAGGGGGCTCTGTTATGTTCCTACTGTGACACATGGAGGAGCTCTGTTATGTCCCTACTGTGACACATGGAGGAGCTCTGTTATGTCCCTACTGTGACACATGGAGGAGGCTCTGTTATGTCTCTACTGTGACACATGGAGGAGCTCTGTTATGTCCCTACTGTGACACATGGAGGAGGCTCTGTTATGTCCCTACTGTGACACATGGAGGAGGCTCTGTTATGTCCCTACTGTGACACATGGAGGAGCTCAGTTATGTCTCTACTGTGACACATGGAGGAGCTCTGTTATGTCCCTACTGTGACACATGGAGGAGCTCAGTTATGTCTCTACTGTGACACATGGAGGAGCTCTGTTATGTCCCTACTGTGACACATGGAGGAGCTCTATTATGTCCCTACTGTGACACATGGAGGAGCTCTGTTATGTCCCTACTGTGACACATGGAGGAGCTCTGTTATGTCCCTACTGTGACACATGGAGGAGCTCTGTTATGTCCCTACTGTGACACCTGGAGGAGCTCTGTTATGTCCCTACTGTGACACATGTAGGGGGCTCTGTTATGTCCCTACTGTGACACATGGAGGAGCTCAGTTATGTCCCTACTGTGACACATGGAGGAGCTCTGTTATGTCCCTACTGTGACACATGGAGGAGCTCTGTTATGTCCCTACTGTGACACATGGAGGAGCTCTGTTATGTCCCTACTGTGACACATGGAGGGGGCTCTGTTATGTCCCTACTGTGACACATGGAGGAGGCTCTGTTATGTCCCTACTGTGACACATGGAGGGGGCTCTGTTATGTCCCTACTGTGACACATGGAGGAGCTCTGTTATGTCCCTACTGTGACACATGGAGGAGCTCTGTTATGTCTCTACTGTGACACATGGAGGAGGCTCTGTTATGTCCCTACTGTAACACATGGAGGGGCTCTGTTATGTCCCTACTGTGACACATGGAGGAGCCCTGTTATGTCCCTACTGTGACACATGGAGGAGGCTCTGTTATGTCTCTACTGTGACACATGGAGGAGCTCTGTTATGTCCCTACTGTGACACATGGAGGAGCTCTGTTATGTCCCTACTGTGACACATGGAGGAGCTCTGGAGAACATTGGACTATTCTGAAGGGGCTTCTATGGGCCTGCACCTAATCCTATGGAGCATCTTTGGAAGGAACTGAGACCTGTCGTCTGGAGAAGGCCCCTTCACCCCCGAGACAACTGGAGCAGAGGAGGGGCCCAAAATCCCTGCGGAGAGGGGCAGAAGTCTCACTGACAGTTACAGGAATCATCTGATCGCCACGATTGTCCCAAAAAGAGGAGCAACAAAATATTACAGGAACCGTCATCTCTGTCCAGGCCGTGTCAGGAGCGAAACGCAAAGTCTGACCTTCATTTCTTCATTTTCAGAGAATTTTTATTTCCTATTACTTTTGTCCGATTCCGGTTATTTCTGGGACCATTGTGGGGTTTTCTGTCATTAAACGAGGGGGGACCAAACCTTTTTGTCCACGTGTGTAACTACTGGACCCGGGAGCCTCAGAGGCCCCAAGAGGGCACAACAGATGAGGACACCAGTAATTGGTAGGTGGGGGCCATTACATGTTCTGCAGCGGGGCTTAGGAGTCTTAAAGATTCAGTGTATAATGGAACCTACCTAGGGCTATAGATAAAGATATATACGGTATATACATGTGAGTAGGCAGGTGTGGGAGGAAAGCTTCCAATAATAGAAGGGTTAATGGTTTATCTTTTATCAAATTATTATTATCATTATTATTATTATTATTATTATTATTATTATTATTATTATTTTTTTTTTATAAAAAAAACTGTCTAAAACTCTTGCCATTTTTTACACATCCATCTATTACACTGATACGCAATTTTTCAACTTTTTTCTGTTGTTTTCATATGATTAGGTGTATTTGAATGGATTTTTTCCGCAGACTCTGAAAATGATCTTCAAATTTCCGTATCACGTCAGGTTTTTTTAAAAAATGATGGAAATGTGAAAATTGAAAACAACGTAATTTTTTAATGACATTGCTATAGGACAACATTTGTAAAGTGTGACAATGTTCTGCGGAGGGATGGAATGATTGTGTAAGGAATAGATAAACAAATACAAACATACCTAACATGCACCACTGGGCTCCCCTTTAAACTTCCTCTTTTTGGATTGTCTTCGGGGTTTGTCCATACAGTCTCTTAGTCGGATATCATATGTACAGTCCACTTTCCTTGCTATCTCTTTTCCATCACTTTAATATCCTGATGGAAGCGCTCGCCATGTTCTTCCGTAAAATCACCAAGATTGTCAGGAAAGTCATTTAGATGAGCAGGAAGAAAGTGAACTTTGCCGCTCTTGTTGCAACCAAGCAGTTTATAGGATTCAACATGTCCTCAACTAAAATGGTGTAATTTGCAGCTTTCATATTCCCCAAAAAGTTTTTTTTACCACATTTTTGAATGCAGTCTATGCTCGCAATTCGCACTTACTCATGGTTTTCTCGAATATGTTGTCTGCCATTAATTTTCGTATTTGTGGCCTATAAAAATGCCAGCGTTAATTTTTTCAGACGTGATTGATGGAAACTTACCAACAAGATATTGAAAGCATTTACTGTCCCTGTTTAAAGCTGTCACGAATTGCTTCATTAAGCCAAGTTTGATGTGGCAACAGGATTTTTGAGGGATCAACCAGTGGAAGTGAAACAATGTTTTTTTCGCCAGGTGTGAATGTACTTCTGACAGGCCACTGCTTCCGAACCCAATGTTCCATCCAGTGGCGTAACTAGGAATGGCGGGGCCCCGTGGCGAACTTTTGACATGGGCCCCCCCTCCCCAAACCGATGCCGAAGACCTCGACTGACTCCCTCCTCCGCACTCTATTATGTCCCTTAGTAAGCCCTGCACACAGTATTATCCCCAATAGTGTCCCCTGCACACACAGTATTAACCCCTATAGTGTCCAATGCACACAGTATTATCCCCAATAGTGTCCCCATATGTCCCACTGTGGACACCTATAAACATTTATTATACTCTGGGGTCTGAAAAGACCCCAGAGTATAACAATCGGAGACCCGGGGGATTAAAACCATTAAAAGAACAGAGACAGTTGCTTACCTGTTCCTGTCGGCCGCCGCTCTTGTTCTGCTTTAATGACGTCAAACGTCACATGACCTGGGAAGCTGGCCTGGGTCATGTGACATCAGAGACGTCAGACACGAATGACGGAGGCCTAGCAGGATCGCGGAGAGGTAAGTAACACTGTTTTTTATGTTACCTTACCTCTCCAGTCCGCCGATCATTATACTCGGGGGTCTGCAAAGACCCCCGAGTATAATGATAGCCTCTGTGGGCCCCGCGGTGTCACTTGCCGATCCCGGCCCAGCCAGGATCGGCAAGTGAATAGGGCCCGTAACGGACTTAAAAAAAAAAAAAACGCAGCGGTAGCGGCTGTCACCGGGCCCCTTAATGGCCCGGGCCCTGTGGCAGCTGCTACTGCTGCTACCACGGTAGTTACGCCCCTGGTTCCGTCCTTGCTCTGGAGTCCCATTCACACAAAAAGCAAGGAAATTTGGTGTAGCCTGCTTGTTGGCCGAGCAATATTCCAATCACCTTGAAATCCTCGCACACGGACCATTCATGAAGCTCGTACTGCACACTTTCCAGCAGTGATTTAAGGTCCTGATATGTCTCTTTCAGAGTCGCAGAATGTGCTGTTGGAATGGACGGATGTTAGTATTATGCAATAAAACACCTCTTAAACTGGATTTGCTGGCATCTATGAACAACCTCCACTCTCCTGAATTGTAATTAATGTTGAAGTATTTCATGACTCCCGGAACGTCTCGACAATATACCAAACGGAATTCCTCAGCAAAAAACGGAACCAATTCTGCTTCTCGGTGTCTGTACCAGGAGAATCTCGTAGTAGGACACAGCAAATTCTTTTCATGAAGTCGTGATCCTAAAAGCTCTGCTGCGTCTTTAGGTAAATTCAATTCGCAAACCAAATCATTCAGTTCATACTGGGTAAATGGCACTAGGGTTTTATTCTCCATACTGTCCGGTTGGTCGGTCCCATCACTTGTATCACCGTCTGAATCGGTGTCTGTTGAGGGCTTGACATTGGACGGGGATGGCGCAGGGATGTATTCGCTATGGGGCACTGGTCTTATGGCAGATGGGATATTGGGATACACAATGTTACACTTACTGGTTCTGGTCTGGCCCACCATTTTCACTGTGCAGAAATAGCAGTCGTCACTGTGATTTTTTGGCTCACGCCACACCATGGGTACACCGAATGGCATTGATGCCCTTTTTCCACTTTTCCAGTTCCTCAACCCCTCCACACATGCACGGCACACTTTGTGAGGCGACCAAACTGTGTCCTGATCTGCTAGTTTAATCCCGCAGTATTGGAGATAAGCATTTTTCACGAAAGGCGGAATATTTTGCCTTCGTTTTTTCCTGTCGTATAACAGCCACATATGTAGCAGAATACGTCTGGATGATTCACACAACCACGTGAAGCCATTGCACACACCACAAAGAAACAACCGAACGCAACCAGTCCCTTCTTCGCACTGACTAGATCTCCTCAGAATGGCGCCACGTGACCAATAGAAAGAAGGGAGTGATGGCGTGAGGTCGGAGTCAGACTGCCGTGCCAAGATAACATTCTCTCATTCTCCGCATCATGGCGTCATACAGAGAAAGAAGTTGCATTTCCATTGTTGTATTTATTCAAACAAGTTTTGCGGAAACTTATACAATCAAAAGTTCACACAATCCCGACAAAGCCTTGATCAACTCAAACAAGATAATAAGCACTAAATACCGAAAAATAATAATATAGAAAACCTAATAAAAGACAATTCCGCGTCTTCTGACAGACCTTATGCAGAATATTTTACATTATTATACAATTATACATATATTATACAATATTCTGAATAAAGTCTGTCAGATGACGTGTCATTGTCTTTCATTAAGTTTTATATACACTACAGTATATACCAAAAATAATTATATGGTATATAGCGCTTAATATCTTGTTTATGTATTTATGTTTCTCTATCCCTTACACAATCATTCCGTCCCTCCAGAGAAGATAAGATAAGATTATCAATGTGATTAAAAAATTATGTTTTTTTAATTTTCAAATTTCCATCATTTGTGAAAAAACCTGACGTGATGCGGAATTTTGAAGGTCATTTTCGGAATCTGGGCAAAAAACCATTCCGATCCACCTATTCATTTCAAAACAACAAAACCTTGCGTATCAGTGTTATCAAACATTTAATGTCTTTTATCTTTCTATTTTTTCGGTCGGAGAGGTCGCGGTTTTGGCGACACTTATTTCTTTCTCGCCCCGTCAGAGGGTTTCAGGATAAGAGTTGTACCCTCGGCCTAGGACTGCACATAACCCCAGGGCTACGTTCTTTCCTTCAGGTTCCCCCGGGGGTTCTAGAATGTGGCTGTAAAGATGAATTCCTGCCTTGTGAGGTATATTGGAGGAGCAATAAAGTGTAACCCCCCTCCCAGGCCACGTCCTGCTGCTTTAATGGCTTTTTATAATTAAAAATATATTTAATGGATTTTCAGCTCCAGATAAAAAAAACTCTTCAGTAAATGTGAGATTTATTGTTTCCTAGTAAATCCCTGACTAAGGAGAGCGATTCCCTGTTACCTTATGTACATTCGCTTTACCAAGCAGAGGAAATGTAAGATGTCTAATAAATGGCGACATTGTATCTGCGGAGGGGAAACATGGGCCGTCTACAGTTCTGACCGTCCAGAGTTCATAGGACCAACATACAGTATAGACCTAAGAGCTTTCAGCTTATGCCAAGTATCTTCTGTTCCCTTTTATCTGCCAATACTCTTATTAACACAAAATATTAGTCTTATTTAACTTTTATATTATATAATAATAATGATAATAATAATAATAATAATAATTAATAATAATAATAATAATAATAATAATATTAATAATAAATAATAATCATAATAATAAATAATAATAATAATAATAATAATAGTAAATAATTAATAATAATAATAATAATTAATAATAATAATAATAATAAAAAATTTGATAGCCACCTTACAGGGAAGCCCCCTAAAGTTACTGCAGACCGCTGGCAGCTGCACCCCTGTATTTTGCTGGATTATACGCCCACTTGTCCTCATATCTGAACCATTGTGAAATGAAATCCAGTATCACACGCCTATGGAAGCCACTTGTGACTTGTGGTGATGATGTCACTATGAATATTGTATGTAAGTAATGCTGGAGCACGTGCCGTATGTTGGCAGTTTCTTCAGCATCTTGGTACATTGCCAGTTCTATCCCTTGTACTTCCGAGATGAATGACTGCTTGTCACGTCCACAGACTTATTAGATTGAATGTTGTCACTATAGTGAAGTAATTTACATTGCCTGACATTGTAGCCACACCTGTACTGAGTAGAGATGAGCGAACAGTGTTCTATCGAACTCATGTTCGATCGGATATTAGGCTGTTCGGCATGTTCGAATCGAATCGAACACCGCGTGGTAAAGTGCGCCATTACTCGATTCCCCTCCCACCTTCCCTGGCGCCTTTTTTGCTCCAATAACAGCGCAGGGTAGGTGGGACAGGAACTACGACACCGGAGACGTTGAAAAAAGTAGGCAAAACCCATTGGCTGCCGAAAACATGTGACCTCTAATTTAAAAGAACAGCGACGCCCAGCTTCGCGTCATTCTGAGCTTGCAATTCACCGAGGACGGAGGTTTCCGTCCAGCTAGCTAGGGCTTAGATTCTGGGTAGGCAGGGACAGGCTAGGATAGGAAGGAGAAGACAACCAACAGCTCTTGTAAGAGCTAAATTCCAGGGAGAAGCTTGTCAGTGTAACGTGGCACTGACGGGCTCAATCGCCGCAACCCAGCTTTCCCAGGATCCTGAATGGAACACACTGTCAGTGTATTCCCGTATACCCGATATATACCCCCGATACCCGTTCCAACGGTGTGCCCCCCCACCTTCACCCCAGAAATACCCTGCAAGTCCCCTAGCAATAGAATTGGGGCTATATACACCCACTATTTTTGCTACTGCCATATAGTGCCATTGTCTGACTGGGAATTCAAAGAATATATTGGGCTTACATATAACTTCAATTCCAGGGAGAAGCTTGTCAGTGTAACGTGGCACTGACGGGCTCAATCGCCGCAACCCAGCTTTCCCAGGATCCTGAATGGAACACACTGACAGTGTATTCCCGTATACCCCATATATACACCCCAAATCACCGTTCCAATGGTGTGCCCCCCCACCTTCACCTCAGAAATACCCTGCAAGTCCCCTAGCAATAGAATTGGGGCTATATACACCCACAATTTTTACTACTGGTATACAGTGCCATTGTCTGACTGGGAATTCAAAGAATATATTGGGGTTACAAATACCCTCATTTCTTGCTACTTGTATATAGTGCCAGTTTCTGACTGGTAATTCAAAGAATATATTGGGGTTACGTGCACCCACAATTTTTGCTACTGGTATATAGTGCCAGTTTCTAACTGGGAATTCAAAATGCGCAAGGCTCCCGGAAAGGGACGTGGACGAGGCCGTGGGCGAGGTCGGGGGAATGGTTCTGGGGAGCAAGGTAGCAGTGAAGCCACAGGGCGTCCCGTGCCTACTCCTGTGGGGCAGCAAGCATTGCGCCACTCCACAGTGCCAGGGTTGCTTGCCACATTAACTAAACTGCAGGGTACAAACCTTAGTAGGCCCGAGAACCAGGAACAGGTCTTGCAATGGCTGTCAGAGAACGCTTACAGCACATTGTCCAGCAGCCAGTCAGACTCTGCCTCCTCTCCTCCTATTACCCAACAGTCTTGTCCTCCTTCCTCCCAAAATTCCGAAGCTTTACAGAACAATAACCCAAACTGTCCCTGCTCCCCAGAGCTGTTCTCCGCTCCTTTCATTGTCCCTCAACCTGCCTCTCCACGTCACGATTCCACGAACCTAACAGAGGAGCATCTGTGTCCAGATGCTCAAACACTAGAGTCTCCTCCATCTCCGTTCGATTTGGTGGTGGATGACCAGCAACCCACCCTCATCGATGATGATGTGACGCAGTTGCCGTCAGGGCATCCAGTTGACCGGCGCATTGTGCAGGAGGAGGAGATGAGACAGGAGTTGGAAGAGGAAGTGGTGGATGATGAGGACACTGACCCGACCTGGACAGGGGGGATGTCAAGCGGGGAAAGTAGTGTGGATGTTGAGGCAGGTGCAGCACCAAAAAGGGTAGCTAGAGGCAGAGGCAGAGGTCAGCAGCTTAGGCGAAGCCAGGCCACACCCGGAATCTCCCAAGATGTTCCAGTTCGTACCCAGCCCCGAAAAACTCCCACCTCGAGGGCACGTTTCTCGAAGGTGTGGAGTTTTTTCAAGGAATGCGCCGAGGACAGATATAGTGTTGTCTGCACAATTTGCCTCTCGAAATTGATTAGGGGCTCTGAGAAGAGCAACCTGTCCACCACTTCAATGCGCCGTCATTTGGAATCCAAGCACTGGAATCAGTGGCAGGCAGCAACGGCAGGACAAAGGCCGCCTGCCGTTCACGCCACTGCCTCTGCCACTGCCTCTGCCTCTGCCACTGCCACTGCTGACTGTGCTGGCGATGCACTCCAGAGGACGAGCCAGGACACCACTTCATCTGCCTCCGCCACTTTGTTGACTTCTCCCTCATCCTCCCCTGTTCCTGTCTTATCTCCTTCTCCTGCACCATCAAAGGCACCATCAGGCGTTTCTTTACAACAACCCACCATCTCTCAGACATTGGAGCGGCGGCAGAAATACACTGCTAACCACCCACACGCGCAAGCCTTGAACGCCAACATCGCTAAACTGCTGGCCCAGGAGATGTTGGCGTTCCGGCTTGTTGAAACTCCTGCCTTCCTGGACCTGATGGCAACTGCGGCACCTCGCTATGCCATCCCTAGCCGTCACTACTTCTCCCGGTGTGCCGTCCCCGCCTTGCACCAGCACGTGTCACTCAACATCAGGCGGTCCCTTAGTTCCGCGCTTTGCACAAAGGTCCACTTGACCACCGACGCGTGGACAAGTGCATGCGGACAGGGACGCTACATTTCACTGACGGCACACTGGGTGAATGTAGTTGAGGCTGGGACTGCTTCCCAAACTGGCCCGGTGTACCTCGTCTCCCCGCCTAACATTCCTGGCAGGGACACGAGAAGAACACCCCCCT
Source organism: Leptodactylus fuscus (assembly GCF_031893055.1). Classification (NCBI taxonomy): domain Eukaryota; kingdom Metazoa; phylum Chordata; class Amphibia; order Anura; family Leptodactylidae; genus Leptodactylus; species Leptodactylus fuscus. The sequence goes on from NC_134267.1 coordinate 20,831, forward strand.
CCTCCTCCTCCTCTACTGCCTCCTCCTCCGCCACCGCCTCCTCCTCTGCCACCGCCTCCTCCTCCGCTGTTAGATTGACCCCAGCTACGAGTTGGAAACGTTGCAGCACTGGCGTTGGTAGACGTCAGAAGGCTGTGCTGAAGCTGATCAGCTTGGGGGACAGACAGCACACTGCCTCCGAGGTGAGGGATGCCCTCCTCGATGAGACGGCAATATGGTTTGAGCCGCTGCACCTGGGCCCAGGCATGGTCGTTTGTGATAACGGCCGGAACCTGGTAGCAGCTCTGGAGCTTGCCGGACTCCAACATGTTCCATGCCTGGCCCACGTCTTCAAACTAGTGGTGCAACGTTTCCTAAAGAGCTACCCCAATGTTCCAGAGCTACTGGTGAAAGTGCGGCGCATGTGCGCCCACTTTCGCAAGTCGACAGTAGCCGCTGCTAGCTTAAAATCTTTCCAGCAACGCCTGCATGTGCCACAACACCGGCTTTTGTGCGACGTCCCCACACGCTGGAACTCAACGTTTCAGATGTTGAATAGAGTGGTTGAGCAGCAGAGACCTTTGATGGAATACCAGCTACAAAACCCTAGGGTGCCACAAAGTCAGCTGCCTCAGTTTCACATCCATGAGTGGCCATGGATGAGAGACCTTTGTGACATCCTACGGGTCTTTGAGGAGTCCACAAGGAGGGTGAGCTCTGAGGATGCGATGGTGAGCCTTACAATCCCGCTCTTGTGTGTTCTGAGAGAATCCCTGATTGACATCAGGGATAACTCAGATCACACAGAGGAGTTAGGGATAGCATCCGATCCGTCACAGCTGGAGAGTAGGTCCACACATCTGTCCGCTTCACTGCGTTTAATGGAGGAGGAGGAGGAGGAGGAAGAAGAGTTGTCCGATGATGTGATGGTGATACAGGAGGCTTCCGGGCAACTTCGAATCGTCCCATTGTTGCAGCGCGGATGGGTAGACATGGAGGATGAGGAGGAAATGGAGATTGAACTTTCCGGTGGGGCCAGAGGAGTCATGCCAACTAACACTGTGGCAGACATGGCTGAGTTCATGTTGGGGTGCTTTACAACCGACAAGCGTATTGTCAAAATCATGGAGGACAACCAGTACTGGATCTTTGCTATCCTTGACCCCCGGTATAAAAACAACATCTCGTCTTTTATTCCGGTAGAGGGGAGGGCCAATCGCATCAATGCTTGCCACAGGCAATTGGTGCAGAATATGATGGAGATGTTTCCAGCATGTGACGTTGGCGGCAGGGAGGGCAGTTCCTCCAGTAGGCAACCAAGTTCTCACCGGTCCACACAAACGAGGGGCACACTGTCTAAGGTCTGGGACACCTTGATGGCACCCCCTCGCCAAAGTGCCGCCACGGAGGGTCCTAGTGTCACCAGGCGTGAGAAGTATAGGCGCATGTTGCGGGAATACCTTTCCGACCACAGCCCTGTCCTCTCCGACCCCTCTGCGTCCTACACGTATTGGGTGTCGAAGTTGGACCTGTGGTTGAACTTGCCCTATATGCCTTGGAGGTGCTGTCCTGTCCTGCCGCCAGCGTCCTATCTGAGAGGGTGTTCAGTGCAGCCGGTGGCATCATCACTGACAAGCGCACCCGTCTGTCAGCTGAGAGTGCCGACCGGCTCACTTTGATAAAAATGAACCACCACTGGATAGAGCCTTCATTTTTGTGCCCACCTGTGTAAAGCACCCCAACATGAAACTCCATGTCTGTACTCAACCTCTCCAATTCCTCCGCATCCTCATACTCATCCACCATAAGCGTTGCACAATTCTGCTAATACTAGGCTCCCTCCACCATGATTTCCCCCAACTCTGCTGGTTAGAGGCTCCCTCCACCCTGATTTCCCCCAACTCTGCTGGTTAGAGGCTCCTTCCACCCTGATTTCCACCAACTCTGCTGGTTAGAGGCTCCCTCCACCATGAATTAGTCCAAACTGGGCTGTTTAGAGGCTCCCTCCACCATGAATTGGTCCAAACTGGGGTTTTTAGAGGCTCCCTCCACCATGAATTGGTCCAAACTGGGCTGGTTAGAGGCTCCCTCCACCATGAATTGGTCCAAACTGGGCTGGTTAGAGGCTCCCTCCACCATGAATTGGTCCAAACTGGGGTTTTTAGAGGCTCCCTCCACCATGAATTGGTCCAAACTGGGGTTTTTAGAGGCTCCCTCCACCATGAATTTGCCCAAACTCTGCTGGTTAGAGGCTCAATCCACCCTGATTTTCAAAACAAATGTTGGTGCCAACCTCAACTTACTACAAGGGCCAAATTCACTGCTGGTGACAAGCTCTCCTCACTGCAAGTGCCAAATACACATGTTTCAAGGTGTTTTCCTACTGTCAGAGAGGTGGTATTGAGTGTGTAAAGTGTGTAGTTGTTAGGCTGTGATGTTGGGGTAATAGAGGGTCTTTGGTGTGTTAGATGCCCCCAGACATGCTTCCCCTGCTGTCCCAGTGTCATTCCAGAGGTGTTGGCATCATTTCCTGGGGTGTCATAGTGGACTTGGTGACCCTCCAGACACGGATTTGGGTTTCCCCCTTAACGAGTATCTGTTCCCCATAGACTATAATGGGGTTCGAAACCCGTTCGAACACACGAACATTGAGCGGCTGTTCGAATCGAATTTCGAACCTCGAACATTTTAGTGTTCGCTCATCTCTAGTACTGAGCAATGTCAGAAGAGACATCAGAGGTTCACACCTTCCTATACAGAATTCCAACCAGCAACCCAGTGGGGAGTGAGGAGAGGATGAGAGTAGTCGTCTTTTGTCACAACTCGATTACGATAGCTTGGGGGTCTCTATTAAACCTCTCACAACTCCACAGGGCTGGTGCAGTAAAATAACTAGGGACCATTGGCTCCAAACTGAGACATTTGGGAGCTAAAACAATGTTGATGTCTAATATAATACTTCACAGTTGCCACCACACAGTATAATGCATGCCAGTGGACCGACACAGTATAATGCTCCCCAGTGGGCTCCTACACAGTATAATGCTCCCCAGTGGGCTCCTACACAGTATAATGCTCCCCAGTGGGCTCCCACACAGTATAATGCTCCTACACAGTATAATGCTCCCCAGTGGTGCTCCCACACAGTATAATGCTCCCCAGTGGGCTCCTACACAGTATAATGCTCCCCAGTGGTGCTCCCACACAGTATAATGCTCCCCAGTTGGCTCCTACACAGTATAATGCTCCCCAGTGGGCTCCTACACAGTATAATGCTCCCCAGTGGTGCTCCCACACAGTATAATGCTCCCCAGTGAGCTCCCACACAGTATAAAGCTCCCCAGTGGGCTCCTACACAGTATAATGCTCCCCAGTGGGCTCCCACACAGTATAAAGCTCCCCACTGGGCTCCCACACAGTATAATGCTCCCCAGTGGGCTCCCACACAGTATAATGCTCCCCAGTGGGCTCCTACACAGTAAAATGTTCCCCAGTGGGCTCCCACACAGTATAATGCTCCCCAGTGGGCTCCCACACAGTATAAAGCTCCCCAGTGGGCTCCCACACAGTATAATGCTCTTCAGTGGGCTCCCACACAGTATAATGCTCCCCAGTGGGCTCCTACACAGTATAATGCTCCCCAGTCAGCTCCTACACAGTATAATGCTCCCCAGTGGGCTCCTACACAGTATAATGCTCCCCAATGGTGCTCCCACACAGTATAATGCTCCCCAGTGGGCTCCCACACAGTATAAAGCTCCCCAGTGGGCTCCCACACAGTATAATGCTCCCCAGTGAGCTCCCACACACTATAATGCTCCCCAATGGTGCTCCCACACAGTATAAAGCTCCCCAGTGGGCTCCCACACAGTATAATGCTCTTCAGTGGGCTCCCACACAGTATAATGCTCCCCAGTGGGCTCCTACACAGTATAATGCTCCCCAGTTGGCTCCTACACAGTATAATGCTCCCCAGTGGGCTCCCACACAGTATAATGCTCCCCAATGATGCTCCCACACAGTATAATGCTCCCCAGTGGTGCTCCCACACAGTATAATGCTCCCCAGTGGTGCTCCCACACAGTATAATGCTCCCCAATGATGCTCCCACACAGTATAATGCTCTCCAGTGGTGCTCCCACACAGTATAATGCTCCCCAGTGGTGCTCCCACACAGTATAATGCTCTCCAGTGGTGCTCCCACACAGTATAATGCTCCCCAGTGGTGCTCCCACACAGTATAATGCTCCCCAATGATGCTCCCACACAGTATAATGCTCTCCAGTGGTGCTCCCACACAGTATAATGCTCCCCAGTGGTGCTCCCACACAGTATAATGCTCCCCAGTGGACTCCTACACAGTATAATGCTCCCCAGTGGGCTCCCACACAGTATAATGCTCCCCAATGATGCTCCCACACAGTATAATGCTCCCCAGTGGTGCTCCCACACAGTATAATGCTCCCCAGTGGTGCTCCCACACAGTATAATGCTCCCCAATGATGCTCCCACACAGTATAATGCTCTCCAGTGGTGCTCCCACACAGTATAATGCTCCCCAGTGGTGCTCCCACACAGTATAATGCTCCCCAGTGGACTCCTACACAGTATAATGCTCCCCAGTGGTGCTCCCACACAGTATAATGCTCCCCAATGATGCTCCCACACAGTATAATGCTCTCCAGTGGTGCTCCCACACAGTATAATGTTCCCCAGTGAGCTCCCACACACTATAATGCTCCCCAATGGTGCTCCGACACAGTATAAAGCTCCCCAGTGGGCTCCCACACAGTATAATGCTCTTCAGTGGGCTCCCACACAGTATAATGCTCCCCAGTGGGCTCCTACACAGTATAATGCTCCCCAGTTGGCTCCTACACAGTATAATGCTCCCCAGTGGGCTCCCACACAGTATAATGCTCCCCAATGATGCTCCCACACAGTATAATGCTCCCCAGTGGTGCTCCCACACAGTATAATGCTCCCCAGTGGTGCTCCCACACAGTATAATGCTCCCCAATGATGCTCCCACACAGTATAATGCTCTCCAGTGGTGCTCCCACACAGTATAATGCTCCCCAGTGGTGCTCCCACACAGTATAATGCTCCCCAGTGGACTCCTACACAGTATAATGCTCCCCAGTGGACTCTTACACAGTATAATGCTCCCCAGTGGGCTCCTACACAGTAAAATGTTCCCCAGTGGGCTCCTACACAGTATAATGCTCCCCAGTGGGCTCCTACACAGTATAATGCTCCCCAGTGGGCTCCCACACAGTATAATGTTCCCCAGTGGGCTCCTACCCAGTATAATGCTCCCCAATGGGCTCCCACACAGTATAAAGCTCCCCAGTGGGCTCCTACACAGTATAATGCTCCCCATTGGGCTCCTACACAGTATAATGCTCCCCAGTGGGCTCCTACACAGTATAATTCATGCCACTGGACTGACACAGTATAATGCTCCCCAGTGGTGCTCCCACACAGTATAATGCTCCCCAGTGGTGCTCCCACACAGTATAATGCTCCCCATTGGGCTCCTACACAGTATAATGCTCCCCAGTGGGCTCCTACACAGTATAATGCTCCCCAGTGGGCTCCTACACAGTATAATGCTCCCCAGTGGGCTCCTACACAGTATAATGCTCCCCAGTGGCTCCTACACAGTATAATGCTCCTCATTGGGCTCCTACACAGTATAATGCTCCCCAGTGGGCTCCTACACAGTATAATGCTCCTCATTGGGCTCCTACACAGTAAAATGCTCCCCAGTGGGCTCCTACACAGTATAATGCTCCCCAGTGGGCTCCTACACAGTATAATGCTCCCCAGTGGGCTCCTACACAGTAAAATGCTCCCCAGTGGGCTCCTACACAGTATAATGCTCCCCAGTGGGCTCCTACACAGTATAATGCTCCCCAGTGGGCTCCTACACAGTAAAATGCTCCCCAGTGGGCTCCTACACAGTATAATGCTCCCCAGTGGGCTCCTACACAGTATAATGCTCTCCAGTGGGCTCCCACACAGTATAATGCTCCCCAGTGGGCTCCTACACAGTATAATGCTCCCCAGTGGGCTCCTACACAGTATAATGCTCCCCAGTGGGCTCCTACACAGTAAAATGCTCCCCAGTGGGCTCCTACACAGTATAATGCTCCCCAGTGGGCTCCTACACAGTATAATGCTCCCCAGTGGGCTCCTACACAGTATAATGCTCCCCAGTGGGCTCCTACACGGTATAATGCTCCCCAGTGGGCTCCCACACAGTATAATGCTCCCCAGTGAGCTCCCACACAGTATAATGCTCCACAGTGGGCTCCTACACAGTATAATGCTCCCCAGTGGGCTCCTACACAGTATAATGCTCCCCAGTGGGCTCCCACATAGTATAATGCTCCCCAGTGGGTTCCTACACAGTAAAATGCTCCCCAATGGCCCCCACAAAGTACAAAAAGTTTCTCCTGATTGTTGCAGTGATTGGACCCCTGTGATCGGATAGGGGATAAGTGTCCTTAATGGCTCAACCCCTTTAGTAGACCTAGTATCTATGAATTATCCTCCAAATCTTGTTACAACACATGAAAGATGAGCAGAGTTTGGTCCAATTTCACTGACTTTAGTCATCTGACTTTTGGTTGCTCTGAACTCACAATCCAACTGACTAAACACCAAATCTCGCAACGAAGATTGTGCGAAACCTAAGTAGGCTTAGTTCTCCCCTGCTGGAAGCCAATAGGGATCTTCTCTGCTCTACTCCAGCCCCAGTCCCAGAATTCGAGGGCTTATGGGGGTCTACAGTTACAAGACAAGGATGTGGAAGTCACACAACTCTAAATAATAACCTTTTGACCAGGTTCACCAATCGCCATCAGTGATCCCCTGACCAGTCCTACTGGACATCACATAGGCAGAATAGAAACGAAATAAATAACTCCAAGAAACTCACCAATGTGTACCAATCCCTACAAAGGGACTACACCATGGCCACCTACCTGGAGAGAATACGCCACCCCAAGCACAGACAGACCCTGAGCCGGTACAGACTGAGCGCCCACAACCTAGAGATAGAGACGGGGCGATACAGGCAGACGTACAAGCCACGGGAGAAGAGACTGTGCCAGCACTGTGACCAGGGGGCCCTAGAAGACCAGACCCACTTCCTGCTACACTGCACCAAATACTCAGCTGTGAGGGCCGTCTACTACCAAAGACTGTCTGCCCACATCCCAGACTGGGAGAAGAGGAAACTCTACATCCTACTGGGAGAAGAAGAGGCCACTGTGGAGATCGCTGCCCAATACGTGTCCAGCTGTCACCAAACCAGAGGAAGATGAGACTCCACGGACTGTTATATTTATCCCAAAACACCCGCCCCACCCCCACCTCCCCATATAGCGGTCACCAACTAAGAGGAAGATGAGACTCCACGGACTGTTATATTTATCCCAAAACACCCGCCCCACCCCCACCTCCCCATATAGCGGTCACCAACTAAGAAGAAGATGAGACGTCTGCTTTCCAGGAGTACTCGGTGCTTTCCAATTTCAAAATAAATTTCTCGAAATCTGAGATTCTTAATGTCTCTCTCCCCTCCCATCAGGTTGATTCCTTGAGTCGCTCTCTTCCTTTCCGTTGGGCGCCTTCCTCCCTTAAATACTTGGGGATCTACCTTACTCCAGACCCAAAAGATTTGTTTAGTTGCAATTTTCCCCCATTACTTACCTCCATCAGGGCTGATTGTTCCAGGTGGTCTCTGAACGCTTTTACTTGGTTCGGGAGATGCGCCATTTTTAAGATGAACATTCTCCCGCGTCTTCTCTATCTCATGCAGGCTTTGCCCATTCATGTCCCTACTTCCTTTCTCCGGTCCCTTACATCTATTCAACTGAACTTCATTTGGTCAGGTAGACCGGCCAGAGTGGGCAAGGCCCTCCTTTTTCGCTCCAAGGACTGTGGCGGTTTGTCTCTCCCAGATATGATTCGTATTATTTGGCCACTCACCTGACGTGAGTTGTTGATTGGTGCAGACACGGTTCGTCCAAACCTTGGGTGTATATCGAACAGGCGTTTTCCACGGTCCCTTTGCAGGCGGCTCCCTGGTTGTCTTCTTCCTTTCTCTCTTCCGTTTCCTCTCATCCCACTATTGGTTCGACTCTTCGGGTTTGCTCCAGAGGTCTCATCCGGTCCACCTTCCTTCCTGGAAATTCATCCTTTTTCCCTGTATTGGGTAACCCTTGCTTTTCTCCGGGACTTGTTGATCGTGTTTTCCGCAACTGGCGTCGCCAGGGGATCCACCGCGTGTGCCACTTCCGCAGTGATATGGGCTGACGTACTTCGCCGGGCCCCCGAGCCCCTCCTGACTTGCCCCCTTTGGATGCCTGGCGGGAGATGCAACTCCGTCACTTCCTGGCTTCTCTTCCCGACCCCTCGGAGTTCCGCTCTGAACCTACGTCCTTGGAGAGGATTTTGGTTGGGGATGGCCCCCTTCGTCATTCTCTCTCGCTCACATATCGACTCTTAATTGAGCCTCCGGATGACTTTGTGCCCCCATTTATGTTGAAATGGGAAGGTGACCTGTCTCTTTCTCTTTCCCGGGATCAGAGACGTCGAATTTTTCGCCTTTCCCACTCCACCTCGATCAGCTCCCGCTACCAGGAGGCTAGTTATAAACTTTTGTCACGTTGGTACAGGGTCCCTACGAGGTTACACGCTATTTTCCCTCAGGTATCTCCTTTGTGTTGGAGATGTGGTCAAGAAGACGGTGACATGCTTCATATCTTCTGGTCCTGTCCTGCTCTGTCCTCCTTTTGGGATGGAGTCAAACGTGTCACCTTGCAACTCACCAATACCCCCCACCACTTGGGTCCGGCCCTGTTTCTCCTCAATCATTGCGAGTCCTCGGTGAAAGTTTATAAACGTTCTCTGCTTCGCTTCTTGGTCATCGCTGCCCGAGCTTGTATCCCGCTCTTCTGGAAGCGTGTAGAAGCCCCTCCTCTATCCCTCTGGATTTCCAAGGTCAATGAGATTATGCGGATGGAAGAACTTACCTCTTTCCTGCAGGACTCGACTGATGCTTACATCAAGACCTGGTATCACTGGTTCCAGTTTCAGGGTACCGGAGAGTATCGGACGCTCCTGGGTTCTGGTCCTCTCTCTTAGAACTGAAGGCCTTCACTATATCTGCAGGTCTCGCTGGTACTTGGGTTTTCGGGTTTGTCTTCTGCTCGCTCCCCCTCCCCCCCCCCTTCCTATTCCCCCCCCCCTTTTTTTTTTTTTTCTTTTCTATCTTTCTCTCTCTCTTTCTCTCTTCTTCTTCTCTCCTCCTCTCTTTTCTATCCCCTCTTTCTTTCCTATTCTTCTGCCATGGTTTCTTACTCTCCCTTTTCATCCCTTAATCTACCTTACTTGGTTTGTCCAGGGATTCTCCCTGATGAATCCGTTTTGTTCGGTGTTTTTTCTTTTTTTAGTTGTTATTTGTCATTTTGCTTTGTATATTGTCTTTGTACATCTCTGGGCGCTGGTTGGCCCTGATGTTCACTGTTTTTGTGTGTTATAAAAATTTGCAATAAAAACTGAATAAAAAAAAAAAAAAAAAAAAAGAAGAAGAAGATGAGACTCCACGGACTATTATATTTATCCCAACACACCCACCCCCACCTCCAACCCCCCCATATAGCAGTCACCAACGAAGAGGAAGATGAGACTCCATGGACTGTTATAACCCAAACCACCCACCCCACCCGAATTCAACTCCCCCTTCCCCCACACTTTACTAGCTTTGGCAATGCCAAATATCTATTCGGACGTGCCAATAAAGCTTTTTTGATTTGATTCGAAAGAATCCGGGAACTGCCTTGTAGATCTGCCCATAGGGTTTTATTGGAGATCCTATCATTTCGGAACATTTACATGGTGAATTTCTAAGTGGAATTTCGGAAATTCGAAGTCAATATTGGATATTATCATGTTCATATTTCTAATTCACAAGTCAGTTCTTAATATGGTTTCATTTCATTGGGTTTTTCATGGTGGAATCCACGTGAGGTTATGTCGCTTTTATCTCTGCTACCAACCATTGAAATGAATGGGGGGCGTTTTTTTTTTGTAGATTGTGCTCCCCATAGAGGGAGATATGAGAGAGGGAGCACAATGTACATTATTTTCTCTCCTATAGAATGGAAGGAAATCCAGGCAAACATGGGGAGAACATACAAACCACTTGCAGATGTTGTTCCTGGCAGGATTTGAACACCAGGACTCCAGCGCTGCAAGACTACAGTGCTAACCACTGAGCCACCATGTTTCTCCGCAATGGGAGGTGTTTTTTGATGAGGAATATTGACTGTCTCGGGCGTTCTCCATTCTCAAGTCAGAAGAATTTTTGTTCCTCAAGAGATGGAAGTCACCAGACTTTCAGACCTTCTTCATGAGATGTAGAATCTGCTGTTGGGATGACCAGACGGAATATTTTCTGTAATAACTGGAATGAATCTGTCACCACGTCCACATGACATGACATTCGCTCTTAGTCGCCAGTTACCTCTAGTCAGGCCAGAAGAAGAGTCACAAGAACCATTGGTCACGTCCTCATCCAGTTCTGGCCAGACATTGTCTATGAATGACCCCACCAGGAATGTACAGGGCGAAGAAAGGATTTGGGAGGAGATCTAATAATATAATACTGTAGCGCCATCCATGTGTCATTATACTGTATGGCAATGAAGACGATGGTCTAAGAGGTCCATCAAATATCCACATGAAATAAGGCCGATCAAACTCTCCCACCACTCAGACTCCGCTGTTGTATCTTCACAGACTGATTTCATGAAACGAGAAACATTTAGAACAACGGAGTCTCTAGAAATATATAAGTACCCTCAAAAGATAAAGGGGCACTCCCTCCATATGGGTATGACAAGGTTTAATCTCAAGAGCCGACAAGGCTGCTTCACAGTAAGGACTGAGAATCCGTGGAATAGCCTACCCAGGAGCTGGATCTATATCACAAGGACTGTGACTCTATGGAGTAGCCTACCCAGGAGCTGGATCTATATCACAAGGACTGTGACTCTATGGAGTAGCCTACCCAGAAGCAGCATCTATAGTGCAAGGACTGTGAATCTATGGAGTAGCCTACCCCACACCTGGAATACTGTGTACAGTTCTGGGCGCCTCAATTCAAGAAAGACATCGATATATTGGAGCAAGTCCAGAGAAGAGCAACCAAAATGGTGGAAGGTCTGCAAACCATGTCCTATGAGGAGCGGCTAAAAGAACTGGGATTGTTTAGTTTGCAGAAGAGAAGGCTGAGGGGAGATTTAATAGCAGTCTACAAATATCTGAAAGGTAGTCACAGTGCAGAGGGATCTCCCCTATTCTCATTAGCACAAGGAAGTACAAGAAGCAATGGGATGAAACGAAAGGGAAAGAGATACAGATTAGACATTAGGAAAAACTTTCTGACAGTGAGGGGAGTGAGAGAGTGGAATAGGCTGCCACGAGAGGTGGTGGGCGCTCCATCAATGGAAATCTTCAAGCGGAATCTGGAGAAACATATAGCTGGGATGATTTAGGAAAACCTGCACTCGCAGGGGGTTGGACCCGATGGCTCTTGAGGTCCCTTCCAACTCTACCAAAAAAGTAAAAAAAGTAAGTAAAAAGAAATAGCCTACCCAGGAGCTGGATCTATGTCACAAGAACTGTGAATCTATGGAGTAGCCTACCCCAGGAACTGGATCTATAGCATAAGAACTGTTAATCTGTGAAAAAGCCTACCCAGGAGCTGGATCTATATCACAAGTACTGTGAATCTATGGAGTAGCCTACCCCAGGAACTGGATCTACAGCATAAGGACTGTTAATCTGTGAAATAGCCTACCCAGGAGCTGTATCTATAGTGCAAGGACTGTTAATCTATGGAGTAGCCTACCCAGGAGCTGGATCTATAGTGCAAGGACTGTTAATCTATGGAGTAGCCTACCCCAGGAACTGGATCTACAGCATAAGGACTGTTAATCTGTGAAATAGCCTACCCAGGAGCTGGATCTATATTACAAGGACTGTGAATCTAGGGAATAGCCTACCCAGGAGCTGTTCACAGCAACAAAAGCTGAAAGCTTTGAAAATGTTTAGCTATGTTTTTAGAGAAAGATAGAATTGATGGTTATGGAAATGTATAGAATATTTACACTAGTCCCTTCCGTCACGCTCGTTCCCATCCCCCGGTTTGCAGTCTGTATTCAGCTGTAATAACTCCAATTTATTTAGGTTTTAAAATGATATAATGTTGAATGGTTAATAATGTTTTATCTATTACTGATACAGAACATGTCAGGCTGGCGCGGCAGGGTAAGGCGCTTTCTATAGGGGAAACAAACAAAAGAGAAATGTAAATCCCATCAATATTCGGTGTGACCTTTGTCCTTTGCCTTCTTCTCGGTACTTGCAGACAGTTTTTGGCAGATCTGGGCAGGGAGGTTGTTCCCGTCAGGGTCGGACTGGCCCGCCGGAGCACCGGGGGATCCCCCGGTGGGCCCCCGGGCCCGGACTATACTGCTAATCATTTTAGCATAGGCAGGGGCCCGATCGGGCCCCTGCCTATGCTAAAATGATTTCAATCGGGCCCCTGCCCATGTCAGAGGAGGATTAGGGGAGGCGCTTAGGGCGCCTCCCCTAATCCTAAGAACCAGCGCAAGGAAAGCTACTGATCTCCTTGCGCTTGTTCAGCCATCTACGTATCAGCGTAGGCGGCGTCATCACGTCATCACGCCGCCTACGCTGATACACAGACGTCTGACAGAAGAGGATGCGGCAGCAGCGGGAGCAGCAGAGCGCGGTCGGACGGTAAGTATAATAACTTTTTTTTTTGTTTTATAATAGGCCGCTGCCTGCTGGAGTATCTACCAGCAGGCAGCGGCCTATTTACCAACCCGGACCTGCTCACTGCCGCCCCCGCTTCCCCTTGTACTTTAGGCTGCGGCGGGCGGTAGTGAATAGGCCCGGGCCAGGCCGCGATCCCACTGCCGCTAATATTATACTCAGGGGTCTTTTCAGACCCCCGAGTATAATAATCGGGGCCCCAGGGGAGGTGAGGGAACATAATAAACAGTGTTACTCACCTCTCCGGGATCCGGTGTTACTCCTAGCTGGCTTCGGGGCTATATGTTAATGCCCAGACGTCACGTGGTCTGGAATATTACCATATAGGCCCGAAGCCTGTTCTAGCAGTAACATATAGGCCCGAAGCCTGTGGTAGTAGCAATAGCCTGTTACTGCGAGCACAGGCTTTGGGCCTATATGTTACTGCTAGCTCAGGCTTTGGGCCTATATGGTAATATCCCAGACCACGTGACGTCTGACACATTACCATATAGGCTCGAAGCCTGCTAGGAGTAACATCAGATCCCGGAGAGGTGAGTAACAGTGTTTATTATGTTCTCTCACCTCTCCTGGGGCTCCGATTATTATACTCGGGGGTCTGAAAAGAGTATAAGAGTATAATAATAGTTCATAGGTGTGCAACTGTGGGGCATAATAGAGCTTGAAGGGTCCACTGTGGCCCCTGTAACCTCTATTATGCCCCACAGTCTATTGTGCCACTGTGGGGAATAATATAGGCTGCAGGGGCTGCTGTGATATATATATATATATATATATAGGGTGTGGATGTGTGGAGAAGTGAGGAGTCAAAGTCTGTGTTTCAAACTTTACAGAGTCAAGTTACAGCTGGAAGAAGTGGTCATGGCGGTCCAAAGGGAAGAGACGGGAAATGTGGGAAGACGTCTCCTGTGAGTATTACTGCACAAAATATGACTGCATTGTATTTATTGTAATGTTGTGATTTATTGTAATGGTACTGCTAGCACCCCCAATCCCCCCGCTGTCTGAGGTGGACAATCGAAAGATGCCCCCAAATCTTTCAATTACTACAACTCCCAGCAGCTCCAGATGCCCTGGAACTGTTGAGAGTAGTAGTCCACCCACCCCATAGATGATGTCCCACTCTATTGTTATGCTGGTGCCCTTTTCTAGAGCTCCAGCATAACAATATCCAAGTTTCAGAAACGCTGAGGACTTAGGGTATGTTCACACATCAGTATGCCATCCGTCCGTTTGAATTCAGTTTGACACTTCAAAATGGACTGGTACACATACTGATCTCTACTCTGGTTACAATTGCTACTTTTAATCCCCTTATCTGTCCTCTAGGGGTCGGAGAGCGTTTGCTATCAGTATACAATCAGTATGTGCATCAGTCCGGTGTCAGTATACAATCAGTATGTGCATCAGTCCGGTGTCAGTATACAATCAGTATGTGCATCAGTCCGGTGTCAGTATTCAATCAGTATGTGCCTCAGTCCGTTTTGAAGTGTCAAACTGGCATACTGATGTGTGAACATACCCTTATCTGCCTGACAATGCCTGAAAATGGCTGACACCTGGCGGACTTCATTATGTTAATGAGGTCTGCCACTGTCTGTGTGTAGCCGCCATTTTGATAGTCCACCTCTCCGTCATTTTGGTCCCATTGTGGACCTGTATGACGGAGAGCTTGCCGCTGTTGTGAACCTAGCATAAGGCTATGGCTACACTATAACTTTTGTCATACAACCAAAGATGTCGCCCTGTGATTCTTTCACTCATGTTAGTGAATGGAGTCACATTGCAACCTGAGGGACCCAATGCAACTCCATTCACTAATGTGAAAGAGTCCCAAAGGGACACTGCGATCTTTGGTTGCATAAAAGTAGTAGTGTAGCCATAGCTGTTTTGCACACTGTATTGTGCGTGAAAATGCACTTTAAACGTGTATAATGGCAAAAACTGGACAGGCGATATTACATATGGCAGTAAGGTGGGCCCCTGGAAATAATTCCACTGGTGGGCCCTAGGCACCCCAGTCCGACCCTGGTTCCCGTCGCCATCTTGGAGGACTAAGCCCAGATCTCCTGTGGATGTTATTTGCTCCAATCCATCTGTCTCTTCATGTCACCCCAGACAGACTGGAGGATGATGAGATCAGGGCGATATCTGTGGGGGCGGGGTCATCACTTCCAGGCTCCTCCTTCAAAGAGCAAAGGTCAAACTGAATATTGATGGGATTTACATTTCTATTTCCTTCATTCACTTAATTTTGTTATTTGGCAAAAATAAAGGGGTTGTCTCAAGATCAAAACTTCTGTCTAGCCCACTGTATTCAAGTATCTCAAAGTGTCCCATCGACCTTGAATGGAGAGGTTGCAATCCTATAAGACTGTCACTACAACGGGGCCCCACACTCGTTTTCAGGGCCACTCCATTACTATATAGCTATTCCATTGTCCCTTACTATTGCACATTCCGGTCACTATTGCGAGGCCTCTGGTCTGTGCCGGTCACTACGGCGAGGCCTCCGGTCTGTGCCGGTCACTACGGCGAGGCCTCCGGTCTGTGCCGGTCACTACAGCGAGGCCTCCGGTCTGTGCCGGTCACTACAGCGAGGTCTCCGGTCTGTGCCGGTCACTACAGCGAGGTCTCCGGTCTGTGCCGGTCACTACAGCGAGGTCTCCGGTCTGTGCCGGTCACTACAGCGAGGCCTCCGGTCTGTGCCGGTCACTACAGCGAGGCCTCGGGTCTGTGCCGGTCACTACAGCGAGGCCTCGGGTCTGTGCCGGTCACTACAGCGAGGTCTCCGGTCTGTGCCGGTCACTACAGCGAGGTCTCCGGTCTGTGCCGGTCACTACAGCGAGGCCTCCGGTCTGTGCCGGTCACTACAGCGAGGTCTCCGGTCTGTGCCGGTCACTACAGCGAGGTCTCCGGTCTGTGCCGGTCACTACAGCGAGGCCTCCGGTCTGTGCCGGTCACTACAGCGAGGCCTCGGGTCTGTGCCGGTCACTACAGCAAGGCCTCTGGTCTGTGCCGGTCACTACAGCGAGGCCTCCGGTCTGTGCCGTCACTACAGCGAGGTCTCCGGTCTGTGCCGGTCACTACAGCGAGGCCTCCGGTCTGTGCCGGTCACTACAGCGATGCCTCTGGTCTGTGCCGGTCACTACAGCGAGGCCTCCGGTCTGTGCCAGTCACTACAGCGAGGTCTCCGGTCTGTGCCGGTCACTACAGCGAGGCCTCCGGTCTGTGCCGGTCACTACAGCGAGGTCTCCGGTCTGTGCCGGTCACTACAGCGAGGCCTCTGGTCTGTGCCGGTCACTACAGCGAGGACTCCGGTCTGTGCCGGTCACTACAGCGAGGCCTCCGGTCTGTGCCGGTCACTACAGCGAGGCCTCCGGTCTGTGCCGGTAACTACAGCGAGGCCTCCGGTCTGTGCCGGTCACTACAGCGAGGCCTCCGGTCTGTGCCGGTCACTACAGCGAGGCCTCCGGTCTGTGCCGGTCACTACAGCGAGGCCTCCGGTCTGTGCCGGCCACTACAGCGAGGCCTCCGGTCTGTGCCGGTCACTACAGCGAGGCCTCCGGTCTGTGCCGGTCACTACAGCGAGGCCTCCGGTCTGTGCCGGTCACTACAGCGAGGCCTCCGGTCTGTGCCGGTCACTACAGCGAGGCCTCCGGTCTGTGCCGGCCACTACGGCGAGGCCTCCGGTCTGTGCCGGCCACTACGGCGAGGCCTCCGGTCTGTGCCGGTCACTACGGCGAGGCCTCCGGTCTGTGCCGGTAACTACGGCGAGGCCTCCGGTCTGTGCCGGTCACTACAGCGAGGCCTCCGGTCTGTGCCGGTCACTACAGCGAGGCCTCCGGTCTGTGCCGGTCACTACAGCGAGGCCTCCGGTCTGTGCCGGTCACTACAGCGAGGCCTCCGGTCTGTGCCGGTCACTACAGCGAGGCCTCCGGTCTGTGCCGGTCACTACAGCGAGGCCTCCGGTCTGTGCCGGTCACTACAGCGAGGCCTCCGGTCTGTGCCGGTCACTACAGCGAGGCCTCCGGTCTGTGCCGGTCACTACAGCGAGGCCTCCGGTCTGTGCCGGTCACTACAGCGAGGCCTCCGGTCTGTGCCGGTCACTACAGCGAGGCCTCCGGTCTGTGCCGGTCACTACAGCGAGGCCTCCGGTCTGTGCCGGTCACTACAGCGAGGCCTCCGGTCTGTGCCGGTCACTACAGCGAGGCCTCCGGTCTGTGCCGGTCACTACAGCGAGGCCTCCGGTCTGTGCCGGTCGCTACAGCGAGGCCTCCGGTCTGTGCCGGTCTCTACAGCGAGGCCTCCGGTCTGTGCCGGTCACTACAGCGAGGCCTCCGGTCTGTGCCGGTCACTACAGCGAGGCCTCCGGTCTGTGCCGGTCACTACAGCGAGGCCTCCCGTCTGTGCCGGTCACTACAGCGAGGCCTCCGGTCTGTGCCGGTCACTACAGCGAGGCCTCCGGTCTGTGCCGGTCACTACAGCGAGGCCTCCGGTCTGTGCCGGTCACTACAGCGAGGCCTCCGGTCTGTGCCGGTCACTACGGCGAGGCCTCCCGTCTGTGCCGGTCACTACAGCGAGGCCTCCGGTCTGTGCCGGTCACTACAGCGAGGCCTCCGGTCTGTGCCGGTCACTACAGCGAGGCCTCCGGTCTGTGCCGGTCACTACGGCGAGGCCTCCCGTCTGTGCCGGTCACTACAGCGAGGCCTCCGGTCTGTGCCGGTCACTACAGCGAGGCCTCCGGTCTGTGCCGGTCACTACAGCGAGGCCTCCGGTCTGTGCCGGTCACTACAGCGAGGCCTCCGGTCTGTGCCGGTCACTACAGCGAGGCCTCCGGTCTGTGCCGGTCACTACAGCGAGGCCTCCCGTCTGTGCCGGTCACATGTCCTAATGTAATCCCTTCCGTACTGTAATTAGAATCCCTAAATCATACCCTCCCCTGTTCCGGCTCCCCCATTACCCCCCACGTGATATGAGGCCGTTTCATACCATCGTCATATGTCCGGGCCCCTTCTGCACATACAGGACACGGCTGGTGTCGGCTCCTCCAGCTTTATATACGTGTAATGACAGTAACACTGCGCTTATCAGACAGGACAGCGGGATAGAGATGGATGGAGAGGTGACATGTGATTTGCCTGTAATGACAATTCCACGTTCCCCGGCCGACCTTCGAGACGCCCTCAGACATTTGGTGGCTTCTCCTCTTTGGCCGCTTTGACCTGCTGGTTAATCAGGAAAATTCTCAGCTGAGATTGAAGGCAAAGGGGAAGGTGCGGCCATAACCGGGGTAATAACCTGAGAATGTGTTCTTGGTCCGACCGCAGGAATTCATGACTGATACTAAGGAGATATTAAGACTTATTTGTAACTTGTCACAACCAATTATCAGGTTCTTATTTAATGGGGTAATTAGAATTGACGATGGATTATTTCAGCTAATGAGCTCATATCTCCGTTTTGCAATAACAAGGAATATCTTAGCAAGGCAGAAGGCAGGAGGTGTAATGTTGGGGGGCGCTGGGAGCTGCGTCCATAGTGTAATGTTTCCTGGCGTGTGTAACAATCACTATACACCCCTTGTGGTATCAGGGTCCCCCCAAACTACATACAAAGGCGTTCACTATAGTAGCTGTGTTTGACCTCGGCTTCTGGTTTGTGATTCTGAACCTGCGCTTCCTGGCCTGACCCTTGGCCTGACCCTGGCACCTCCTGGCCTGACCCTTGGCCTGACCCTGGTGCTTCCTGGCCTGACCCTTGGCCTGACCCTGGCACCTCCTGGCCTGACCCTTGGCCTGACCCTGGTGCTTCCTGGCCTGACCCTTGGCCTGACCCTGGCACCTCCTGGCCTGACCCTTGGCCTGACCCTGGTGCCTCCTGGCCTGACCCTTGGCCTGACCCTGGCACCTCCTGGCCTGACCCTTGGCCTGACCCTGGTGCCTCCTAGCCTGACCCTTGTCTGCATTACTATTACACCTGAACGCCGTCTGCTTTGACCTTGGCCTGTCCCCTGACCATGTCTCTGTCTCTTTGGAGGTGCCATATTGCTGTCTCTCAACCTGCCGGGGTCAGTTGTCAGTGACCTGAGACTCCACAAGGCAGTGACTGATTTCTATTCTCTATAGCAAAGCTCAGATTTTCATCTGGGGGGTCACAGGGAAAATATAAGGGGAACATTTAGGGGAAGCCCCAAGTCAAATCCCTTCATTGCAGCAGGGGTTTCCTCACCTACTGTTGTGCAGGAGTCTAGTTTAAGAAGCCTTATACTCGCTCCAAATACACAGACATGCCTGGATGGGCTGAGCATGCATGTACCCTGATCATGCAGATACCAGATATCCCACTATGTCCTGCAGGGATGGAATATGTTAGGAGTCTCCATTCCTGTTGTGTTCATGATAGTGGACTTAGATATTTTAACTATACCGGTCATTTGCTGAAAGTTCCCTTTATACCCTATATTTAGGCAGAGGTGTAACCAGAGGCTCATGTGCCCTGATACAGAAGCTCAGCTTGGACTCCCCTAGGCAGCTTCTCTCCACAAGTGTCAGCATCATCCCATCCATTCATTTTAGAAGTATTTACATTCCCCTTTTCTATCTAGGCCCAGACCACCATGTTGACTTGTCCCATTATTCCCACCCCCTATTGTTGCCCTCCCCCAGCCTCCCCCACAGACATGAAGCTTCACCATCTGTTGCTGACCAACTGTTCGTTTTGCCATAAAATACCATTTCTTTTCCTTTCTGACAGTGGAAGGCTGTGTGTTTTAAAGGTTTTTTTTTCCATGAGCCACATTTATAACACATCCTATCTCATAGATGCAGGTCCCAGAGGTTTTACCATGAGTCCATTACTATTATAATTGTGCATCACGATTACACTTGTCTATTACTATTACACTTGTGCATTTGGTATAAGGAAAATGTTTGTTTTTGTACCGTGTTAGCCAGTGGTTATGAAATATAAAAAAACAAAAAACTTGCGAGTCTTCAGTAGGTGATCCCTTTTTTAATGGCTAACTCATAATGATGACAGAATATGACGTTTCGAAGCTTCCTCTGAGCTTCCTTCTTCAGATATATCTAAGGACACTTTCTGCAGGCTGCATATATATATATCTGGATACAGGGACAGGATTTCAGGAGGGGGGGAAGAGGCTTATTACTATATACATATACAAACAAATAATCAATCCCCAGTTCCCAGGTTCTTTATCTTTATGGCTGTCTTAGTTCAGTGATTTGTATAGAAAGACATGAACCCAAGTGAAAGGTTCATTCCACTATCCAGAGTCCACACAGGCCTCCGGTCTGTGCCGGTCACTACAGCGAGGCCTCCGGTCTGTGCCGGTCACTACAGCGAGGCCTCCGGTCTGTGCCGGTCACTACGGCGAGGCCTCCCGTCTGTGCCGGTCACTACGGCGAGGCCTCCGGTCTGTGCCGGTCACTACAGCGAGGCCTCCGGTCTGTGCCGGTCACTACGGCGAGGCCTCCGGTCTGTGCCGGTCACTACAGCGAGGCCTCCGGTCTGTGCCGGTCACTACAGCGAGGCCTCCGGTCTGTGCCGGTCACTACAGCGAGGCCTCCGGTCTGTGCCGGTCACTACAGCGAGGCCTCCGGTCTGTGCCAGTCACTACAGCGAGGCCTCCGGTCTGTGCCGGTCACTACAGCGAGGCCTCCCGTCTGTGCCGGTCACTACAGCGAGGCCTCCGGTCTGTGCCGGTCACTACAGCGAGGCCTCCGGTCTGTGCCGGTCACTACAGCGAGGCCTCCCGTCTGTGCCGGTCACTACAGCGAGGCCTCCGGTCTGTGCCAGTCACTACAGCGAGGCCTCCGGTCTGTGCCGGTCACTACAGCGAGGCCTCCCGTCTGTGCCGGTCACTACAGCGAGGTCTCCGGTCTGTGCCGGTCACTACAGCGAGGCCTCCGGTCTGTGCCGGTCACTACGGCGAGGCCTCCGGTCTGTGCCAGTCACTACAGCGAGGCCTCCGGTCTGTGCCGGTCACTACAGCGAGGCCTCCCGTCTGTGCCGGTCACATGTCCTAATGTAATCCCTTCCGTACTGTAATTAGAATCCCTAAATCATACCCTCCCCTGTTCCGGCTCCCCCATTACCCCCCACGTGATATGAGGCCGTTTCATACCATCGTCATATGTCCGGGCCCCTTCTGCACATACAGGACACGGCTGGTGTCGGCTCCTCCAGCTTTATATACGTGTAATGACAGTAACACTGCGCTTATCAGACAGGACAGCGGGATAGAGATGGATGGAGAGGTGACATGTGATTTGCCTGTAATGACAATTCCACGTTCCCCGGCCGACCTTCGAGACGCCCTCAGACATTTGGTGGCTTCTCCTCTTTGGCCGCTTTGACCTGCTGGTTAATCAGGAAAATTCTCAGCTGAGATTGAAGGCAAAGGGGAAGGTGCGGCCATAACCGGGGTAATAACCTGAGAATGTGTTCTTGGTCCGACCGCAGGAATTCATGACTGATACTAAGGAGATATTAAGACTTATTTGTAACTTGTCACAACCAATTATCAGGTTCTTATTTAATGGGGTAATTAGAATTGACGATGGATTATTTCAGCTAATGAGCTCATATCTCCGTTTTGCAATAACAAGGAATATCTTAGCAAGGCAGAAGGCAGGAGGTGTAATGTTGGGGGGCGCTGGGAGCTGCGTCCATAGTGTAATGTTTCCTGGCGTGTGTAACAATCACTATACACCCCTTGTGGTATCAGGGTCCCCCCAAACTACATACAAAGGCGTTCACTATAGTAGCTGTGTTTGACCTCGGCTTCTGGTTTGTGATTCTGAACCTGCGCTTCCTGGCCTGACCCTTGGCCTGACCCTGGCACCTCCTGGCCTGACCCTTGGCCTGACCCTGGTGCTTCCTGGCCTGACCCTTGGCCTGACCCTGGCACCTCCTGGCCTGACCCTTGGCCTGACCCTGGTGCTTCCTGGCCTGACCCTTGGCCTGACCCTGGCACCTCCTGGCCTGACCCTTGGCCTGACCCTGGTGCCTCCTGGCCTGACCCTTGGCCTGACCCTGGCACCTCCTGGCCTGACCCTTGGCCTGACCCTGGTGCCTCCTAGCCTGACCCTTGTCTGCATTACTATTACACCTGAACGCCGTCTGCTTTGACCTTGGCCTGTCCCCTGACCATGTCTCTGTCTCTTTGGAGGTGCCATATTGCTGTCTCTCAACCTGCCGGGGTCAGTTGTCAGTGACCTGAGACTCCACAAGGCAGTGACTGATTTCTATTCTCTATAGCAAAGCTCAGATTTTCATCTGGGGGGTCACAGGGAAAATATAAGGGGAACATTTAGGGGAAGCCCCAAGTCAAATCCCTTCATTGCAGCAGGGGTTTCCTCACCTACTGTTGTGCAGGAGTCTAGTTTAAGAAGCCTTATACTCGCTCCAAATACACAGACATGCCTGGATGGGCTGAGCATGCATGTACCCTGATCATGCAGATACCAGATATCCCACTATGTCCTGCAGGGATGGAATATGTTAGGAGTCTCCATTCCTGTTGTGTTCATGATAGTGGACTTAGATATTTTAACTATACCGGTCATTTGCTGAAAGTTCCCTTTATACCCTATATTTAGGCAGAGGTGTAACCAGAGGCTCATGTGCCCTGATACAGAAGCTCAGCTTGGACTCCCCTAGGCAGCTTCTCTCCACAAGTGTCAGCATCATCCCATCCATTCATTTTAGAAGTATTTACATTCCCCTTTTCTATCTAGGCCCAGACCACCATGTTGACTTGTCCCATTATTCCCACCCCCTATTGTTGCCCTCCCCCAGCCTCCCCCACAGACATGAAGCTTCACCATCTGTTGCTGACCAACTGTTCGTTTTGCCATAAAATACCATTTCTTTTCCTTTCTGACAGTGGAAGGCTGTGTGTTTTAAAGGTTTTTTTTTCCATGAGCCACATTTATAACACATCCTATCTCATAGATGCAGGTCCCAGAGGTTTTACCATGAGTCCATTACTATTATAATTGTGCATCACGATTACACTTGTCTATTACTATTACACTTGTGCATTTGGTATAAGGAAAATGTTTGTTTTTGTACCGTGTTAGCCAGTGGTTATGAAATATAAAAAAACAAAAAACTTGCGAGTCTTCAGTAGGTGATCCCTTTTTTAATGGCTAACTCATAATGATGACAGAATATGACGTTTCGAAGCTTCCTCTGAGCTTCCTTCTTCAGATATATCTAAGGACACTTTCTGCAGGCTGCATATATATATATCTGGATACAGGGACAGGATTTCAGGAGGGGGGGAAGAGGCTTATTACTATATACATATACAAACAAATAATCAATCCCCAGTTCCCAGGTTCTTTATCTTTATGGCTGTCTTAGTTCAGTGATTTGTATAGAAAGACATGAACCCAAGTGAAAGGTTCATTCCACTATCCAGAGTCCACACAGGCCTCCGGTCTGTGCCGGTCACTACAGCGAGGCCTCCGGTCTGTGCCGGTCACTACAGCGAGGCCTCCGGTCTGTGCCGGTCACTACGGCGAGGCCTCCCGTCTGTGCCGGTCACTACGGCGAGGCCTCCGGTCTGTGCCGGTCACTACAGCGAGGCCTCCGGTCTGTGCCGGTCACTACAGCGAGGCCTCCGGTCTGTGCCGGTCACTACAGCGAGGCCTCCGGTCTGTGCCGGTCACTACAGCGAGGCCTCCGGTCTGTGCCGGTCACTACAGCGAGGCCTCCGGTCTGTGCCGGTCACTACAGCGAGGCCTCCGGTCTGTGCCAGTCACTACAGCGAGGCCTCCGGTCTGTGCCGGTCACTACAGCGAGGCCTCCCGTCTGTGCCGGTCACTACAGCGAGGCCTCCGGTCTGTGCCGGTCACTACAGCGAGGCCTCCGGTCTGTGCCGGTCACTACAGCGAGGCCTCCCGTCTGTGCCGGTCACTACAGCGAGGCCTCCGGTCTGTGCCAGTCACTACAGCGAGGCCTCCGGTCTGTGCCGGTCACTACAGCGAGGCCTCCCGTCTGTGCCGGTCACTACAGCGAGGTCTCCGGTCTGTGCCGGTCACTACAGCGAGGCCTCCGGTCTGTGCCGGTCACTACGGCGAGGCCTCCGGTCTGTGCCAGTCACTACAGCGAGGCCTCCGGTCTGTGCCGGTCACTACAGCGAGGCCTCCGGTCTGTGCCGGTCGCTACAGCGAGGCCTCCGGTCTGTGCCGGTCTCTACAGCGAGGCCTCCGGTCTGTGCCGGTCACTACAGCGAGGCCTCCGGTCTGTGCCGGTCACTACAGCGAGGCCTCCGGTCTGTGCCGGTCACTACAGCGAGGCCTCCCGTCTGTGCCGGTCACTACAGCGAGGCCTCCGGTCTGTGCCGGTCACTACAGCGAGGCCTCCGGTCTGTGCCGGTCACTACAGCGAGGCCTCCGGTCTGTGCCGGTCACTACAGCGAGGCCTCCGGTCTGTGCCGGTCACTACGGCGAGGCCTCCCGTCTGTGCCGGTCACTACAGCGAGGCCTCCGGTCTGTGCCGGTCACTACAGCGAGGCCTCCGGTCTGTGCCGGTCACTACAGCGAGGCCTCCGGTCTGTGCCGGTCACTACAGCGAGGCCTCCGGTCTGTGCCGGTCACTACAGCGAGGCCTCCGGTCTGTGCCGGTCACTACGGCGAGGCCTCCCGTCTGTGCCGGTCACTACAGCGAGGCCTCCGGTCTGTGCCGGTCACTACAGCGAGGCCTCCGGTCTGTGCCGGTCACTACAGCGAGGCCTCCGGTCTGTGCCGGTCACTACAGCGAGGCCTCCGGTCTGTGCCGGTCACTACAGCGAGGCCTCCGGTCTGTGCCAGTCACTACAGCGAGGCCTCCGGTCTGTGCCGGTCACATGTCCTAATGTAATCCCTTCCGTACTGTAATTAGAATCCCTAAATCATACCCTCCCCTGTTCCGGCTCCCCCATTACCCCCCACGTGATATGAGGCCGTTTCATACCATCGTCATATGTCCGGGCCCCTTCTGCACATACAGGACACGGCTGGTGTCGGCTCCTCCAGCTTTATATACGTGTAATGACAGTAACACTGCGCTTATCAGACAGGACAGCGGGATAGAGATGGATGGAGAGGTGACATGTGATTTGCCTGTAATGACAATTCCACGTTCCCCGGCCGACCTTCGAGACGCCCTCAGACATTTGGTGGCTTCTCCTCTTTGGCCGCTTTGACCTGCTGGTTAATCAGGAAAATTCTCAGCTGAGATTGAAGGCAAAGGGGAAGGTGCGGCCATAACCGGGGTAATAACCTGAGAATGTGTTCTTGGTCCGACCGCAGGAATTCATGACTGATACTAAGGAGATATTAAGACTTATTTGTAACTTGTCACAACCAATTATCAGGTTCTTATTTAATGGGGTAATTAGAATTGACGATGGATTATTTCAGCTAATGAGCTCATATCTCCGTTTTGCAATAACAAGGAATATCTTAGCAAGGCAGAAGGCAGGAGGTGTAATGTTGGGGGGCGCTGGGAGCTGCGTCCATAGTGTAATGTTTCCTGGCGTGTGTAACAATCACTATACACCCCTTGTGGTATCAGGGTCCCCCCAAACTACATACAAAGGCGTTCACTATAGTAGCTGTGTTTGACCTCGGCTTCTGGTTTGTGATTCTGAACCTGCGCTTCCTGGCCTGACCCTTGGCCTGACCCTGGCACCTCCTGGCCTGACCCTTGGCCTGACCCTGGTGCTTCCTGGCCTGACCCTTGGCCTGACCCTGGCACCTCCTGGCCTGACCCTTGGCCTGACCCTGGTGCTTCCTGGCCTGACCCTTGGCCTGACCCTGGCACCTCCTGGCCTGACCCTTGGCCTGACCCTGGTGCCTCCTGGCCTGACCCTTGGCCTGACCCTGGCACCTCCTGGCCTGACCCTTGGCCTGACCCTGGTGCCTCCTAGCCTGACCCTTGTCTGCATTACTATTACACCTGAACGCCGTCTGCTTTGACCTTGGCCTGTCCCCTGACCATGTCTCTGTCTCTTTGGAGGTGCCATATTGCTGTCTCTCAACCTGCCGGGGTCAGTTGTCAGTGACCTGAGACTCCACAAGGCAGTGACTGATTTCTATTCTCTATAGCAAAGCTCAGATTTTCATCTGGGGGGTCACAGGGAAAATATAAGGGGAACATTTAGGGGAAGCCCCAAGTCAAATCCCTTCATTGCAGCAGGGGTTTCCTCACCTACTGTTGTGCAGGAGTCTAGTTTAAGAAGCCTTATACTCGCTCCAAATACACAGACATGCCTGGATGGGCTGAGCATGCATGTACCCTGATCATGCAGATACCAGATATCCCACTATGTCCTGCAGGGATGGAATATGTTAGGAGTCTCCATTCCTGTTGTGTTCATGATAGTGGACTTAGATATTTTAACTATACCGGTCATTTGCTGAAAGTTCCCTTTATACCCTATATTTAGGCAGAGGTGTAACCAGAGGCTCATGTGCCCTGATACAGAAGCTCAGCTTGGACTCCCCTAGGCAGCTTCTCTCCACAAGTGTCAGCATCATCCCATCCATTCATTTTAGAAGTATTTACATTCCCCTTTTCTATCTAGGCCCAGACCACCATGTTGACTTGTCCCATTATTCCCACCCCCTATTGTTGCCCTCCCCCAGCCTCCCCCACAGACATGAAGCTTCACCATCTGTTGCTGACCAACTGTTCGTTTTGCCATAAAATACCATTTCTTTTCCTTTCTGACAGTGGAAGGCTGTGTGTTTTAAAGGTTTTTTTTTCCATGAGCCACATTTATAACACATCCTATCTCATAGATGCAGGTCCCAGAGGTTTTACCATGAGTCCATTACTATTATAATTGTGCATCACGATTACACTTGTCTATTACTATTACACTTGTGCATTTGGTATAAGGAAAATGTTTGTTTTTGTACCGTGTTAGCCAGTGGTTATGAAATATAAAAAAACAAAAAACTTGCGAGTCTTCAGTAGGTGATCCCTTTTTTAATGGCTAACTCATAATGATGACAGAATATGACGTTTCGAAGCTTCCTCTGAGCTTCCTTCTTCAGATATATCTAAGGACACTTTCTGCAGGCTGCATATATATATATCTGGATACAGGGACAGGATTTCAGGAGGGGGGGAAGAGGCTTATTACTATATACATATACAAACAAATAATCAATCCCCAGTTCCCAGGTTCTTTATCTTTATGGCTGTCTTAGTTCAGTGATTTGTATAGAAAGACATGAACCCAAGTGAAAGGTTCATTCCACTATCCAGAGTCCACACAGGCCTCCGGTCTGTGCCGGTCACTACAGCGAGGCCTCCGGTCTGTGCCGGTCACTACAGCGAGGCCTCCGGTCTGTGCCGGTCACTACGGCGAGGCCTCCCGTCTGTGCCGGTCACTACGGCGAGGCCTCCGGTCTGTGCCGGTCACTACAGCGAGGCCTCCGGTCTGTGCCGGTCACTACAGCGAGGCCTCCGGTCTGTGCCGGTCACTACAGCGAGGCCTCCGGTCTGTGCCGGTCACTACAGCGAGGCCTCCGGTCTGTGCCGGTCACTACAGCGAGGCCTCCGGTCTGTGCCGGTCACTACAGCGAGGCCTCCGGTCTGTGCCAGTCACTACAGCGAGGCCTCCGGTCTGTGCCGGTCACTACAGCGAGGCCTCCCGTCTGTGCCGGTCACTACAGCGAGGCCTCCGGTCTGTGCCGGTCACTACAGCGAGGCCTCCGGTCTGTGCCGGTCACTACAGCGAGGCCTCCCGTCTGTGCCGGTCACTACAGCGAGGCCTCCGGTCTGTGCCAGTCACTACAGCGAGGCCTCCGGTCTGTGCCGGTCACTACAGCGAGGCCTCCCGTCTGTGCCGGTCACTACAGCGAGGTCTCCGGTCTGTGCCGGTCACTACAGCGAGGCCTCCGGTCTGTGCCGGTCACTACGGCGAGGCCTCCGGTCTGTGCCAGTCACTACAGCGAGGCCTCCGGTCTGTGCCGGTCACTACAGCGAGGCCTCCGGTCTGTGCCGGTCGCTACAGCGAGGCCTCCGGTCTGTGCCGGTCTCTACAGCGAGGCCTCCGGTCTGTGCCGGTCACTACAGCGAGGCCTCCGGTCTGTGCCGGTCACTACAGCGAGGCCTCCGGTCTGTGCCGGTCACTACAGCGAGGCCTCCCGTCTGTGCCGGTCACTACAGCGAGGCCTCCGGTCTGTGCCGGTCACTACAGCGAGGCCTCCGGTCTGTGCCGGTCACTACAGCGAGGCCTCCGGTCTGTGCCGGTCACTACAGCGAGGCCTCCGGTCTGTGCCGGTCACTACGGCGAGGCCTCCCGTCTGTGCCGGTCACTACAGCGAGGCCTCCGGTCTGTGCCGGTCACTACAGCGAGGCCTCCGGTCTGTGCCGGTCACTACAGCGAGGCCTCCGGTCTGTGCCGGTCACTACAGCGAGGCCTCCGGTCTGTGCCGGTCACTACAGCGAGGCCTCCGGTCTGTGCCGGTCACTACGGCGAGGCCTCCCGTCTGTGCCGGTCACTACAGCGAGGCCTCCGGTCTGTGCCGGTCACTACAGCGAGGCCTCCGGTCTGTGCCGGTCACTACAGCGAGGCCTCCGGTCTGTGCCGGTCACTACAGCGAGGCCTCCGGTCTGTGCCGGTCACTACAGCGAGGCCTCCGGTCTGTGCCAGTCACTACAGCGAGGCCTCCGGTCTGTGCCGGTCACATGTCCTAATGTAATCCCTTCCGTACTGTAATTAGAATCCCTAAATCATACCCTCCCCTGTTCCGGCTCCCCCATTACCCCCCACGTGATATGAGGCCGTTTCATACCATCGTCATATGTCCGGGCCCCTTCTGCACATACAGGACACGGCTGGTGTCGGCTCCTCCAGCTTTATATACGTGTAATGACAGTAACACTGCGCTTATCAGACAGGACAGCGGGATAGAGATGGATGGAGAGGTGACATGTGATTTGCCTGTAATGACAATTCCACGTTCCCCGGCCGACCTTCGAGACGCCCTCAGACATTTGGTGGCTTCTCCTCTTTGGCCGCTTTGACCTGCTGGTTAATCAGGAAAATTCTCAGCTGAGATTGAAGGCAAAGGGGAAGGTGCGGCCATAACCGGGGTAATAACCTGAGAATGTGTTCTTGGTCCGACCGCAGGAATTCATGACTGATACTAAGGAGATATTAAGACTTATTTGTAACTTGTCACAACCAATTATCAGGTTCTTATTTAATGGGGTAATTAGAATTGACGATGGATTATTTCAGCTAATGAGCTCATATCTCCGTTTTGCAATAACAAGGAATATCTTAGCAAGGCAGAAGGCAGGAGGTGTAATGTTGGGGGGCGCTGGGAGCTGCGTCCATAGTGTAATGTTTCCTGGCGTGTGTAACAATCACTATACACCCCTTGTGGTATCAGGGTCCCCCCAAACTACATACAAAGGCGTTCACTATAGTAGCTGTGTTTGACCTCGGCTTCTGGTTTGTGATTCTGAACCTGCGCTTCCTGGCCTGACCCTTGGCCTGACCCTGGCACCTCCTGGCCTGACCCTTGGCCTGACCCTGGTGCTTCCTGGCCTGACCCTTGGCCTGACCCTGGCACCTCCTGGCCTGACCCTTGGCCTGACCCTGGTGCTTCCTGGCCTGACCCTTGGCCTGACCCTGGCACCTCCTGGCCTGACCCTTGGCCTGACCCTGGTGCCTCCTGGCCTGACCCTTGGCCTGACCCTGGCACCTCCTGGCCTGACCCTTGGCCTGACCCTGGTGCCTCCTAGCCTGACCCTTGTCTGCATTACTATTACACCTGAACGCCGTCTGCTTTGACCTTGGCCTGTCCCCTGACCATGTCTCTGTCTCTTTGGAGGTGCCATATTGCTGTCTCTCAACCTGCCGGGGTCAGTTGTCAGTGACCTGAGACTCCACAAGGCAGTGACTGATTTCTATTCTCTATAGCAAAGCTCAGATTTTCATCTGGGGGGTCACAGGGAAAATATAAGGGGAACATTTAGGGGAAGCCCCAAGTCAAATCCCTTCATTGCAGCAGGGGTTTCCTCACCTACTGTTGTGCAGGAGTCTAGTTTAAGAAGCCTTATACTCGCTCCAAATACACAGACATGCCTGGATGGGCTGAGCATGCATGTACCCTGATCATGCAGATACCAGATATCCCACTATGTCCTGCAGGGATGGAATATGTTAGGAGTCTCCATTCCTGTTGTGTTCATGATAGTGGACTTAGATATTTTAACTATACCGGTCATTTGCTGAAAGTTCCCTTTATACCCTATATTTAGGCAGAGGTGTAACCAGAGGCTCATGTGCCCTGATACAGAAGCTCAGCTTGGACTCCCCTAGGCAGCTTCTCTCCACAAGTGTCAGCATCATCCCATCCATTCATTTTAGAAGTATTTACATTCCCCTTTTCTATCTAGGCCCAGACCACCATGTTGACTTGTCCCATTATTCCCACCCCCTATTGTTGCCCTCCCCCAGCCTCCCCCACAGACATGAAGCTTCACCATCTGTTGCTGACCAACTGTTCGTTTTGCCATAAAATACCATTTCTTTTCCTTTCTGACAGTGGAAGGCTGTGTGTTTTAAAGGTTTTTTTTTCCATGAGCCACATTTATAACACATCCTATCTCATAGATGCAGGTCCCAGAGGTTTTACCATGAGTCCATTACTATTATAATTGTGCATCACGATTACACTTGTCTATTACTATTACACTTGTGCATTTGGTATAAGGAAAATGTTTGTTTTTGTACCGTGTTAGCCAGTGGTTATGAAATATAAAAAAACAAAAAACTTGCGAGTCTTCAGTAGGTGATCCCTTTTTTAATGGCTAACTCATAATGATGACAGAATATGACGTTTCGAAGCTTCCTCTGAGCTTCCTTCTTCAGATATATCTAAGGACACTTTCTGCAGGCTGCATATATATATATCTGGATACAGGGACAGGATTTCAGGAGGGGGGGAAGAGGCTTATTACTATATACATATACAAACAAATAATCAATCCCCAGTTCCCAGGTTCTTTATCTTTATGGCTGTCTTAGTTCAGTGATTTGTATAGAAAGACATGAACCCAAGTGAAAGGTTCATTCCACTATCCAGAGTCCACACAGGCCTCCGGTCTGTGCCGGTCACTACAGCGAGGCCTCCGGTCTGTGCCGGTCACTACAGCGAGGCCTCCGGTCTGTGCCGGTCACTACAGCGAGGCCTCCGGTCTGTGCCGGTCACTACAGCGAGGCCTCCGGTCTGTGCCGGTCACTACGGCGAGGCCTCCCGTCTGTGCCGGTCACTACGGCGAGGCCTCCGGTCTGTGCCGGTCACTACGGCGAGGCCTCCGGTCTGTGCCGGTCACTACGGCGAGGCCTCCGGTCTGTGCCGGTCACTACAGCGAGGCCTCCGGTCTGTGCCGGTCACTACAGCGAGGCCTCCGGTCTGTGCCGGTCACTACAGCGAGGCCTCCGGTCTGTGCCGGTCACTACAGCGAGGCCTCCGGTCTGTGCCAGTCACTACAGCGAGGCCTCCGGTCTGTGCCGGTCACTACAGCGAGGCCTCCCGTCTGTGCCGGTCACTACAGCGAGGCCTCCGGTCTGTGCCGGTCACTACAGCGAGGCCTCCGGTCTGTGCCGGTCACTACAGCGAGGCCTCCCGTCTGTGCCGGTCACTACAGCGAGGCCTCCGGTCTGTGCCAGTCACTACAGCGAGGCCTCCGGTCTGTGCCGGTCACTACAGCGAGGCCTCCCGTCTGTGCCGGTCACTACAGCGAGGTCTCCGGTCTGTGCCGGTCACTACAGCGAGGCCTCCGGTCTGTGCCGGTCCCTACAGCGAGGCCTCTGGTCTGTGCCGGTCACTACAGCGAGGCCTCCGGTCTGTGCCGGTCACTACAGCGAGGCCTCCGGTCTGTGCCGGTCACTACAGCGAGGCCTCCCGTCTGTGCCGGTCACTACAGCGAGGTCTCCGGTCTGTGCCGGTCACTACAGCGAGGCCTCCGGTCTGTGCCGGTCACTACGGCGAGGCCTCCGGTCTGTGCCAGTCACTACAGCGAGGCCTCCGGTCTGTGCCGGTCACTACAGCGAGGCCTCCCGTCTGTGCCGGTCACATGTCCTAATGTAATCCCTTCCGTACTGTAATTAGAATCCCTAAATCATACCCTCCCCTGTTCCGGCTCCCCCATTACCCCCCACGTGATATGAGGCCGTTTCATACCATCGTCATATGTCCGGGCCCCTTCTGCACATACAGGACACGGCTGGTGTCGGCTCCTCCAGCTTTATATACGTGTAATGACAGTAACACTGCGCTTATCAGACAGGACAGCGGGATAGAGATGGATGGAGAGGTGACATGTGATTTGCCTGTAATGACAATTCCACGTTCCCCGGCCGACCTTCGAGACGCCCTCAGACATTTGGTGGCTTCTCCTCTTTGGCCGCTTTGACCTGCTGGTTAATCAGGAAAATTCTCAGCTGAGATTGAAGGCAAAGGGGAAGGTGCGGCCATAACCGGGGTAATAACCTGAGAATGTGTTCTTGGTCCGACCGCAGGAATTCATGACTGATACTAAGGAGATATTAAGACTTATTTGTAACTTGTCACAACCAATTATCAGGTTCTTATTTAATGGGGTAATTAGAATTGACGATGGATTATTTCAGCTAATGAGCTCATATCTCCGTTTTGCAATAACAAGGAATATCTTAGCAAGGCAGAAGGCAGGAGGTGTAATGTTGGGGGGCGCTGGGAGCTGCGTCCATAGTGTAATGTTTCCTGGCGTGTGTAACAATCACTATACACCCCTTGTGGTATCAGGGTCCCCCCAAACTACATACAAAGGCGTTCACTATAGTAGCTGTGTTTGACCTCGGCTTCTGGTTTGTGATTCTGAACCTGCGCTTCCTGGCCTGACCCTTGGCCTGACCCTGGCACCTCCTGGCCTGACCCTTGGCCTGACCCTGGTGCTTCCTGGCCTGACCCTTGGCCTGACCCTGGCACCTCCTGGCCTGACCCTTGGCCTGACCCTGGTGCTTCCTGGCCTGACCCTTGGCCTGACCCTGGCACCTCCTGGCCTGACCCTTGGCCTGACCCTGGTGCCTCCTGGCCTGACCCTTGGCCTGACCCTGGCACCTCCTGGCCTGACCCTTGGCCTGACCCTGGTGCCTCCTAGCCTGACCCTTGTCTGCATTACTATTACACCTGAACGCCGTCTGCTTTGACCTTGGCCTGTCCCCTGACCATGTCTCTGTCTCTTTGGAGGTGCCATATTGCTGTCTCTCAACCTGCCGGGGTCAGTTGTCAGTGACCTGAGACTCCACAAGGCAGTGACTGATTTCTATTCTCTATAGCAAAGCTCAGATTTTCATCTGGGGGGTCACAGGGAAAATATAAGGGGAACATTTAGGGGAAGCCCCAAGTCAAATCCCTTCATTGCAGCAGGGGTTTCCTCACCTACTGTTGTGCAGGAGTCTAGTTTAAGAAGCCTTATACTCGCTCCAAATACACAGACATGCCTGGATGGGCTGAGCATGCATGTACCCTGATCATGCAGATACCAGATATCCCACTATGTCCTGCAGGGATGGAATATGTTAGGAGTCTCCATTCCTGTTGTGTTCATGATAGTGGACTTAGATATTTTAACTATACCGGTCATTTGCTGAAAGTTCCCTTTATACCCTATATTTAGGCAGAGGTGTAACCAGAGGCTCATGTGCCCTGATACAGAAGCTCAGCTTGGACTCCCCTAGGCAGCTTCTCTCCACAAGTGTCAGCATCATCCCATCCATTCATTTTAGAAGTATTTACATTCCCCTTTTCTATCTAGGCCCAGACCACCATGTTGACTTGTCCCATTATTCCCACCCCCTATTGTTGCCCTCCCCCAGCCTCCCCCACAGACATGAAGCTTCACCATCTGTTGCTGACCAACTGTTCGTTTTGCCATAAAATACCATTTCTTTTCCTTTCTGACAGTGGAAGGCTGTGTGTTTTAAAGGTTTTTTTTTCCATGAGCCACATTTATAACACATCCTATCTCATAGATGCAGGTCCCAGAGGTTTTACCATGAGTCCATTACTATTATAATTGTGCATCACGATTACACTTGTCTATTACTATTACACTTGTGCATTTGGTATAAGGAAAATGTTTGTTTTTGTACCGTGTTAGCCAGTGGTTATGAAATATAAAAAAACAAAAAACTTGCGAGTCTTCAGTAGGTGATCCCTTTTTTAATGGCTAACTCATAATGATGACAGAATATGACGTTTCGAAGCTTCCTCTGAGCTTCCTTCTTCAGATATATCTAAGGACACTTTCTGCAGGCTGCATATATATATATCTGGATACAGGGACAGGATTTCAGGAGGGGGGGAAGAGGCTTATTACTATATACATATACAAACAAATAATCAATCCCCAGTTCCCAGGTTCTTTATCTTTATGGCTGTCTTAGTTCAGTGATTTGTATAGAAAGACATGAACCCAAGTGAAAGGTTCATTCCACTATCCAGAGTCCACACAGGCCTCCGGTCTGTGCCGGTCACTACAGCGAGGCCTCCGGTCTGTGCCGGTCACTACAGCGAGGCCTCCGGTCTGTGCCGGTCACTACAGCGAGGCCTCCGGTCTGTGCCGGTCACTACAGCGAGGCCTCCGGTCTGTGCCGGTCACTACAGCGAGGCCTCCGGTCTGTGCCGGTCACTACAGCGAGGCCTCCGGTCTGTGCCGGTCACTACAGCGAGGCCTCCGGTCTGTGCCGGTCACTACAGCGAGGCCTCCGGTCTGTGCCGGTCACTACAGCGAGGCCTCCGGTCTGTGCCGGTCACTACAGCGAGGCCTCCGGTCTGTGCCAGTCACTACAGCGAGGCCTCCGGTCTGTGCCGGTCACTACAGCGAGGCCTCCCGTCTGTGCCGGTCACTACAGCGAGGCCTCCGGTCTGTGCCGGTCACTACAGCGAGGCCTCCGGTCTGTGCCGGTCACTACAGCGAGGCCTCCCGTCTGTGCCGGTCACTACAGCGAGGCCTCCGGTCTGTGCCAGTCACTACAGCGAGGCCTCCGGTCTGTGCCGGTCACTACAGCGAGGCCTCCCGTCTGTGCCGGTCACTACAGCGAGGTCTCCGGTCTGTGCCGGTCACTACAGCGAGGCCTCCGGTCTGTGCCGGTCACTACGGCGAGGCCTCCGGTCTGTGCCAGTCACTACAGCGAGGCCTCCGGTCTGTGCCGGTCACTACAGCGAGGCCTCCGGTCTGTGCCGGTCGCTACAGCGAGGCCTCCGGTCTGTGCCGGTCTCTACAGCGAGGCCTCCGGTCTGTGCCGGTCACTACAGCGAGGCCTCCGGTCTGTGCCGGTCACTACAGCGAGGCCTCCGGTCTGTGCCGGTCACTACAGCGAGGCCTCCCGTCTGTGCCGGTCACTACAGCGAGGCCTCCGGTCTGTGCCGGTCACTACAGCGAGGCCTCCGGTCTGTGCCGGTCACTACAGCGAGGCCTCCGGTCTGTGCCGGTCACTACAGCGAGGCCTCCGGTCTGTGCCGGTCACTACGGCGAGGCCTCCCGTCTGTGCCGGTCACTACAGCGAGGCCTCCGGTCTGTGCCGGTCACTACAGCGAGGCCTCCGGTCTGTGCCGGTCACTACAGCGAGGCCTCCGGTCTGTGCCGGTCACTACAGCGAGGCCTCCGGTCTGTGCCGGTCACTACAGCGAGGCCTCCGGTCTGTGCCGGTCACTACGGCGAGGCCTCCCGTCTGTGCCGGTCACTACAGCGAGGCCTCCGGTCTGTGCCGGTCACTACAGCGAGGCCTCCGGTCTGTGCCGGTCACTACAGCGAGGCCTCCGGTCTGTGCCGGTCACTACAGCGAGGCCTCCGGTCTGTGCCGGTCACTACAGCGAGGCCTCCGGTCTGTGCCAGTCACTACAGCGAGGCCTCCGGTCTGTGCCGGTCACATGTCCTAATGTAATCCCTTCCGTACTGTAATTAGAATCCCTAAATCATACCCTCCCCTGTTCCGGCTCCCCCATTACCCCCCACGTGATATGAGGCCGTTTCATACCATCGTCATATGTCCGGGCCCCTTCTGCACATACAGGACACGGCTGGTGTCGGCTCCTCCAGCTTTATATACGTGTAATGACAGTAACACTGCGCTTATCAGACAGGACAGCGGGATAGAGATGGATGGAGAGGTGACATGTGATTTGCCTGTAATGACAATTCCACGTTCCCCGGCCGACCTTCGAGACGCCCTCAGACATTTGGTGGCTTCTCCTCTTTGGCCGCTTTGACCTGCTGGTTAATCAGGAAAATTCTCAGCTGAGATTGAAGGCAAAGGGGAAGGTGCGGCCATAACCGGGGTAATAACCTGAGAATGTGTTCTTGGTCCGACCGCAGGAATTCATGACTGATACTAAGGAGATATTAAGACTTATTTGTAACTTGTCACAACCAATTATCAGGTTCTTATTTAATGGGGTAATTAGAATTGACGATGGATTATTTCAGCTAATGAGCTCATATCTCCGTTTTGCAATAACAAGGAATATCTTAGCAAGGCAGAAGGCAGGAGGTGTAATGTTGGGGGGCGCTGGGAGCTGCGTCCATAGTGTAATGTTTCCTGGCGTGTGTAACAATCACTATACACCCCTTGTGGTATCAGGGTCCCCCCAAACTACATACAAAGGCGTTCACTATAGTAGCTGTGTTTGACCTCGGCTTCTGGTTTGTGATTCTGAACCTGCGCTTCCTGGCCTGACCCTTGGCCTGACCCTGGCACCTCCTGGCCTGACCCTTGGCCTGACCCTGGTGCTTCCTGGCCTGACCCTTGGCCTGACCCTGGCACCTCCTGGCCTGACCCTTGGCCTGACCCTGGTGCTTCCTGGCCTGACCCTTGGCCTGACCCTGGCACCTCCTGGCCTGACCCTTGGCCTGACCCTGGTGCCTCCTGGCCTGACCCTTGGCCTGACCCTGGCACCTCCTGGCCTGACCCTTGGCCTGACCCTGGTGCCTCCTAGCCTGACCCTTGTCTGCATTACTATTACACCTGAACGCCGTCTGCTTTGACCTTGGCCTGTCCCCTGACCATGTCTCTGTCTCTTTGGAGGTGCCATATTGCTGTCTCTCAACCTGCCGGGGTCAGTTGTCAGTGACCTGAGACTCCACAAGGCAGTGACTGATTTCTATTCTCTATAGCAAAGCTCAGATTTTCATCTGGGGGGTCACAGGGAAAATATAAGGGGAACATTTAGGGGAAGCCCCAAGTCAAATCCCTTCATTGCAGCAGGGGTTTCCTCACCTACTGTTGTGCAGGAGTCTAGTTTAAGAAGCCTTATACTCGCTCCAAATACACAGACATGCCTGGATGGGCTGAGCATGCATGTACCCTGATCATGCAGATACCAGATATCCCACTATGTCCTGCAGGGATGGAATATGTTAGGAGTCTCCATTCCTGTTGTGTTCATGATAGTGGACTTAGATATTTTAACTATACCGGTCATTTGCTGAAAGTTCCCTTTATACCCTATATTTAGGCAGAGGTGTAACCAGAGGCTCATGTGCCCTGATACAGAAGCTCAGCTTGGACTCCCCTAGGCAGCTTCTCTCCACAAGTGTCAGCATCATCCCATCCATTCATTTTAGAAGTATTTACATTCCCCTTTTCTATCTAGGCCCAGACCACCATGTTGACTTGTCCCATTATTCCCACCCCCTATTGTTGCCCTCCCCCAGCCTCCCCCACAGACATGAAGCTTCACCATCTGTTGCTGACCAACTGTTCGTTTTGCCATAAAATACCATTTCTTTTCCTTTCTGACAGTGGAAGGCTGTGTGTTTTAAAGGTTTTTTTTTCCATGAGCCACATTTATAACACATCCTATCTCATAGATGCAGGTCCCAGAGGTTTTACCATGAGTCCATTACTATTATAATTGTGCATCACGATTACACTTGTCTATTACTATTACACTTGTGCATTTGGTATAAGGAAAATGTTTGTTTTTGTACCGTGTTAGCCAGTGGTTATGAAATATAAAAAAACAAAAAACTTGCGAGTCTTCAGTAGGTGATCCCTTTTTTAATGGCTAACTCATAATGATGACAGAATATGACGTTTCGAAGCTTCCTCTGAGCTTCCTTCTTCAGATATATCTAAGGACACTTTCTGCAGGCTGCATATATATATATCTGGATACAGGGACAGGATTTCAGGAGGGGGGGAAGAGGCTTATTACTATATACATATACAAACAAATAATCAATCCCCAGTTCCCAGGTTCTTTATCTTTATGGCTGTCTTAGTTCAGTGATTTGTATAGAAAGACATGAACCCAAGTGAAAGGTTCATTCCACTATCCAGAGTCCACACAGGCCTCCGGTCTGTGCCGGTCACTACAGCGAGGCCTCCGGTCTGTGCCGGTCACTACAGCGAGGCCTCCGGTCTGTGCCGGTCACTACAGCGAGGCCTCCGGTCTGTGCCGGTCACTACAGCGAGGCCTCCGGTCTGTGCCGGTCACTACGGCGAGGCCTCCCGTCTGTGCCGGTCACTACGGCGAGGCCTCCGGTCTGTGCCGGTCACTACGGCGAGGCCTCCGGTCTGTGCCGGTCACTACGGCGAGGCCTCCGGTCTGTGCCGGTCACTACAGCGAGGCCTCCGGTCTGTGCCGGTCACTACAGCGAGGCCTCCGGTCTGTGCCGGTCACTACAGCGAGGCCTCCGGTCTGTGCCGGTCACTACAGCGAGGCCTCCGGTCTGTGCCAGTCACTACAGCGAGGCCTCCGGTCTGTGCCGGTCACTACAGCGAGGCCTCCCGTCTGTGCCGGTCACTACAGCGAGGCCTCCGGTCTGTGCCGGTCACTACAGCGAGGCCTCCGGTCTGTGCCGGTCACTACAGCGAGGCCTCCCGTCTGTGCCGGTCACTACAGCGAGGCCTCCGGTCTGTGCCAGTCACTACAGCGAGGCCTCCGGTCTGTGCCGGTCACTACAGCGAGGCCTCCCGTCTGTGCCGGTCACTACAGCGAGGTCTCCGGTCTGTGCCGGTCACTACAGCGAGGCCTCCGGTCTGTGCCGGTCCCTACAGCGAGGCCTCTGGTCTGTGCCGGTCACTACAGCGAGGCCTCCGGTCTGTGCCGGTCACTACAGCGAGGCCTCCGGTCTGTGCCGGTCACTACAGCGAGGCCTCCCGTCTGTGCCGGTCACTACAGCGAGGTCTCCGGTCTGTGCCGGTCACTACAGCGAGGCCTCCGGTCTGTGCCGGTCACTACGGCGAGGCCTCCGGTCTGTGCCAGTCACTACAGCGAGGCCTCCGGTCTGTGCCGGTCACTACAGCGAGGCCTCCCGTCTGTGCCGGTCACATGTCCTAATGTAATCCCTTCCGTACTGTAATTAGAATCCCTAAATCATACCCTCCCCTGTTCCGGCTCCCCCATTACCCCCCACGTGATATGAGGCCGTTTCATACCATCGTCATATGTCCGGGCCCCTTCTGCACATACAGGACACGGCTGGTGTCGGCTCCTCCAGCTTTATATACGTGTAATGACAGTAACACTGCGCTTATCAGACAGGACAGCGGGATAGAGATGGATGGAGAGGTGACATGTGATTTGCCTGTAATGACAATTCCACGTTCCCCGGCCGACCTTCGAGACGCCCTCAGACATTTGGTGGCTTCTCCTCTTTGGCCGCTTTGACCTGCTGGTTAATCAGGAAAATTCTCAGCTGAGATTGAAGGCAAAGGGGAAGGTGCGGCCATAACCGGGGTAATAACCTGAGAATGTGTTCTTGGTCCGACCGCAGGAATTCATGACTGATACTAAGGAGATATTAAGACTTATTTGTAACTTGTCACAACCAATTATCAGGTTCTTATTTAATGGGGTAATTAGAATTGACGATGGATTATTTCAGCTAATGAGCTCATATCTCCGTTTTGCAATAACAAGGAATATCTTAGCAAGGCAGAAGGCAGGAGGTGTAATGTTGGGGGGCGCTGGGAGCTGCGTCCATAGTGTAATGTTTCCTGGCGTGTGTAACAATCACTATACACCCCTTGTGGTATCAGGGTCCCCCCAAACTACATACAAAGGCGTTCACTATAGTAGCTGTGTTTGACCTCGGCTTCTGGTTTGTGATTCTGAACCTGCGCTTCCTGGCCTGACCCTTGGCCTGACCCTGGCACCTCCTGGCCTGACCCTTGGCCTGACCCTGGTGCTTCCTGGCCTGACCCTTGGCCTGACCCTGGCACCTCCTGGCCTGACCCTTGGCCTGACCCTGGTGCTTCCTGGCCTGACCCTTGGCCTGACCCTGGCACCTCCTGGCCTGACCCTTGGCCTGACCCTGGTGCCTCCTGGCCTGACCCTTGGCCTGACCCTGGCACCTCCTGGCCTGACCCTTGGCCTGACCCTGGTGCCTCCTAGCCTGACCCTTGTCTGCATTACTATTACACCTGAACGCCGTCTGCTTTGACCTTGGCCTGTCCCCTGACCATGTCTCTGTCTCTTTGGAGGTGCCATATTGCTGTCTCTCAACCTGCCGGGGTCAGTTGTCAGTGACCTGAGACTCCACAAGGCAGTGACTGATTTCTATTCTCTATAGCAAAGCTCAGATTTTCATCTGGGGGGTCACAGGGAAAATATAAGGGGAACATTTAGGGGAAGCCCCAAGTCAAATCCCTTCATTGCAGCAGGGGTTTCCTCACCTACTGTTGTGCAGGAGTCTAGTTTAAGAAGCCTTATACTCGCTCCAAATACACAGACATGCCTGGATGGGCTGAGCATGCATGTACCCTGATCATGCAGATACCAGATATCCCACTATGTCCTGCAGGGATGGAATATGTTAGGAGTCTCCATTCCTGTTGTGTTCATGATAGTGGACTTAGATATTTTAACTATACCGGTCATTTGCTGAAAGTTCCCTTTATACCCTATATTTAGGCAGAGGTGTAACCAGAGGCTCATGTGCCCTGATACAGAAGCTCAGCTTGGACTCCCCTAGGCAGCTTCTCTCCACAAGTGTCAGCATCATCCCATCCATTCATTTTAGAAGTATTTACATTCCCCTTTTCTATCTAGGCCCAGACCACCATGTTGACTTGTCCCATTATTCCCACCCCCTATTGTTGCCCTCCCCCAGCCTCCCCCACAGACATGAAGCTTCACCATCTGTTGCTGACCAACTGTTCGTTTTGCCATAAAATACCATTTCTTTTCCTTTCTGACAGTGGAAGGCTGTGTGTTTTAAAGGTTTTTTTTTCCATGAGCCACATTTATAACACATCCTATCTCATAGATGCAGGTCCCAGAGGTTTTACCATGAGTCCATTACTATTATAATTGTGCATCACGATTACACTTGTCTATTACTATTACACTTGTGCATTTGGTATAAGGAAAATGTTTGTTTTTGTACCGTGTTAGCCAGTGGTTATGAAATATAAAAAAACAAAAAACTTGCGAGTCTTCAGTAGGTGATCCCTTTTTTAATGGCTAACTCATAATGATGACAGAATATGACGTTTCGAAGCTTCCTCTGAGCTTCCTTCTTCAGATATATCTAAGGACACTTTCTGCAGGCTGCATATATATATATCTGGATACAGGGACAGGATTTCAGGAGGGGGGGAAGAGGCTTATTACTATATACATATACAAACAAATAATCAATCCCCAGTTCCCAGGTTCTTTATCTTTATGGCTGTCTTAGTTCAGTGATTTGTATAGAAAGACATGAACCCAAGTGAAAGGTTCATTCCACTATCCAGAGTCTTGAATAGGGTCATGGCCATAAATCAGTCGCTGTTTTCTTGATTTAAAGTTCCCTCTTAAAATCAAAATTTTCATGTCATTGGTGATATTATGAACTTCCTGGCAGAAATGTTCTGATACGGGAAGGTCCATTCTCTGCTCTCTAATTGTATGGCGATGTGAGTTCATTCTCATTCTGAGTTTCTGTCCGGTCTCTCCAACATACAGATTATCAGTGGGACACTTGGTGCACATTATTACATACACTACATGCGGGGTGTTACAGGTGAACGTACCTGGGATTATATATTCCCTGTCGGTATCTCTATCCTGTCAGTGGTCAGTATGTGGGGGCAGGTTTTGCTCCTTTTCTGTCCACATGGAAATGTTCCTGTGTTAGATGGCGGTGACAGTGAGCTGCTGACCACCATATTCCTGAGGTTTGGTGTCTATAGCGCAGGAGAAGGGGGTCTGGAGATCTGGATGTTACACGGTTGTCTTTTTGCAGTAGTGGATGTAGTTTGCGTGTGATCCCTCAGCATCTCCAGGTGGGGCTTATATGTGACACCAGGGGCCCCCGATTGTTCTCCTGTTTGGTATTATTGGTACCAAAAAACATTGCATCCAGGGTCACCTGTAATTGGGCCTCAATGGTGACTTGGGCATGTCGAGCGCCATGACGTAATAACACGTCCCCATGTAAGTGCTGTGGCCCCCTATAAGCTGCTTGTCGATTGATCAAATGATTCTAATGATGGTCTCTCCAGATCCTGTTCACCGTCTGTGCGCCTTCACGTAACCGCCGCTCCCACCTAAGGGAGAGTTCACACGGTGTAACGTGCCGCGTGATGTGGCACGTGTACGCTGCGGGACCCTTTGCGGGCCGTACACGTTCCCATTGATTTCAATGAGAGCGTGTACGGCCCGCAAAGGGTCCCGCGGTGTACACATGCCACATCACGTGGCACGTTACACCGTGTGAACTCTCCCTAACAGCCAGAACGGGTTAGATATCGAGCAAAGACTTCAAAACGACAATCTTGCTTCTTCAGTCCAGTGATGAACCCGCTCAATGCCTGTCAGATAGGTGCGAAACGTCTTCAACTGCAACATGGAGGCAGGTTCGCAGTCAATTATCTCTCACCAAGAGTTACACTACCCAAAAGTAGCCTGTGAGAGCCTTGTTATAGGGCTGCAGGGCAAACACTTGTGTGTCCTCTTCTGGCAATACCCCGAGTCTAATCAGAGCACACCTGTATTCATGTATACAGCCTGATATGACTGTATATATACTGTATATAACTTATGTGTCTATCTTATTATTAGTCACTGACCGTATTTCATATCTCCCTTAGGGGTGAACACTCCGGGCTTTATCCTGGGGGGGGGTTTTGGGGTCACGGTGCGTTTCCTTACCTCGCTCCCTGCCGTGCTCCGTCAGCCTCCAGGTTGTGACCTCTGGCGGGGTAAGGTTAATAAAAGTTCAAGCATTGGGTAGAACGTGGGGAATGTCAGGTCATTTCGGAGCAATTATTTGGCCGACTCCTTAATTTCCTCTACGAGGGACTGCTCTTATAATAATAAATAAGCCCCCGGGGCTGTTATTCTGTGGCCGGCTGCCATCTTACTTTGCATCTTGTCTCTGCCAAGCCGTGTGTACGTGTAAATATGAATGAGTCATCTGTAGATGTGTCATTGGATTCGCACATTCCTGTTCCACCTTCAGCCCTGGTGTCCTATATTCGGGGACGAGCGGTGGTTTCACACGTCGGGATTTACACCAAGTTGTTCCTTCTCCATATTTTCATTTGAGTTAATAAAAAGATAAAGACGATGCTCAGATTATACGTTACAGTTTCTGCAACAAGTATAACAGTCTCTAATGTGACGTTGAGACCTTCATGTCAGATAATAATATACAACTTTGTCTCCTCTTATCATCCTTCCCTCTCACAGCAAGAGAAAAAAACTGCAGCTGCATCCCCCTCCTCCTCTTATGGCAGAGAATTTACTACATGATGTTGGAAGGAGTTTTATGAGGGTTGAGGGAGTTTCAGAATATTTACAGAGAACCTGCAGAAATACAGGCGGATGGAATAGACAGGAGCTATGTCACAAGTTACACAATGCTGATTTATGGGAAAAAATGTTCATTGTAAAGAGTCAGAGATGAGCGACGTGCCCCGAGGCGACGAACGAAAGAAAGAATATACAAGTGTTATCTAGAACTTGTCTCCTCTAAGACTCCAAAGCTTCAATGAAATTATCTAAGGCAGAATTCATAACTGCACCAGATAGTTCATCTGATGATATAACAATAATCTCCTAACTATCTATCTATCTATCTATCTATCTATCTATCTATCTATCTCCTATCTATCTATCTATCTATCTATCTATCTATCTCCTATCTATCTATCTATCTATCTATCTATCTATCTCCTATCTATCTATCTATCTATCTATCTATCTATCTCCTATCTATCTATCTATCTATCTATCTATCTATCTATCTATCTCCTATCTATCTATCTATCTATCTATCTATCTATCTCCTATCTATCTATCTATCTATCTATCTATCTATCTATCTCCTATCTATCTATCTATCTCCTATCTATCTATCTATCTATCTATCTCCTATCTATCTATCTATCTATCTATCTATCTATCTCCTATCTATCTATCTATCTATCTATCTATCTATCTATCTATCTATCTCCTATCTATCTATCTATCTATCTATCTATCTCCTATCTATCTATCTATCTATCTATCTCCTATCTATCTATCTATCTATCTATCTATCTATCTATCTATCATCTATCTATCTATCTATCTATCTATCTCCTATCTATCTATCTATCTATCTA
The DNA here is from genome assembly GCF_031893055.1 of Leptodactylus fuscus. Taxonomy (NCBI): domain Eukaryota; kingdom Metazoa; phylum Chordata; class Amphibia; order Anura; family Leptodactylidae; genus Leptodactylus; species Leptodactylus fuscus. Next base: position 65,325 of record NC_134267.1, read on the forward strand.
TCTCCTATCTATCTATCTATCTATCTATCTATCTATCTATCTATCTCCTATCTATCTATCTATCTATCTCCTATCTATCTATCTATCTATCTATCTATCTATCTATCTATCTATCTCCTATCTATCTATCTATCTATCTATCTATCTATCTATCTCCTATCTATCTATCTCCTATCTATCTATCTATCTATCTATCTATCTATCTATCTATCTATCTATCCATCTATCTCCTATCTATTATCTATCTCCTATCTATCTATCTATCTATCTATCTATCTATCTATCTATCGCCTATCTATCTATCTATCTATCTATCATCTATCTATCTATCTATCTATCTATCTATCTATCTATCTATCGCCTATCTATCTATCTATCTATCTATCTATCTCCTATCTATCTATCTCCTATCTATCTATCTATCTATCTATCTATCTATCTATCTATCTATCTCCTATCTATTATCTATCTCCTATCTATCTATCTATCTATCTATCTATCTCCTATCTATCTATCTATCTATCTATCTATCTATCTATCTATCGCCTATCTATCTATCTATCTATCTATCTATCTCCTATCTATCTATCTATCTATCTATCTATCTATCTATCTATCTATCTCCTATCTATCTATCTATCTATCTATCTTCTATCTATCTATCTATCTATCTATCTATCTATCTATCTCCTATCTATCTATCTATCTATCTATCTATCTTCTATCTATCTATCTATCTATCTATCTATCTATCTATCTATCTCCTATCTATCTATCTATCTATCTATCTATCTATCTCCTATCTATCTATCTATCTATCTATCTATCTATCTATCTATCTATCTATTTATCTATCTATCTTCCTGTTCTGCTATAATTGATTATTATATTTGATTGATCTGATATATTATAATTGATATTTTCCGCACACATTACTATATAAATATTTGAGAACAATTAATTGATGTTAATTATTGTTGCTGTTTTCTACATTTGTTCTGTGCAGTTTTTATTGGTGTTTTTCTCTTTCGCTCATTAGCTCGGGGCGTATAAAACCTCCTTTCCTTGAGCTCTGTTTACACTGTCACTTTGCAGCCTCCATACTGTGATGTCTCTATTCTATTCTCAGGATTGTGTAGATCTCTTTCATGTAACTGGATTGTTACAATGTGTTTGTTATTTGGGAGGATTCTGCTGGGTTTGTATATTTGCTCAATCTCATTCTTTATAAATATTGCAGATGTAGATTCCCTGATAGATACTGTATATATATATATATATATATATATATATATGTGTAAGAATGAATAGATACTGTATATATATATATATGTAAGAATGAATAGATACTGTATATATATATATATATATGTGTAAGAATGAATAGATACTGTATATATATATGTGTGTAAGAATGAATAGATACTGTATATATATATATATGTGTAAGAATGAATAGATACTGTATATATATATATATATATATATGTAAGAATGAATAGATACTGTATATATATATATATGTGTAAGAATGAATAGATACTGTATATATATATATATATATATATGTAAGAATGAATAGATACTGTATATATATATATATATGTAAGAATGAATAGATACTGTATATATATATATATATATATATGTGTAAGAATGAATAGATACTGTATATATATATGTGTGTAAGAATGAATAGATACTGTATATATATATATATATATGTAAGAATGAATAGATACTGTATATATATATATATGTGTAAGAATGAATAGATACTGTATATATATATATATATATATATATGTAAGAATGAATAGATACTGTATATATATATATATATGTGTAAGAATGAATAGATACTGTATATATATATATATATGTGTAAGAATGAATAGATACTGTATATATATATATGTGTAAGAATGAATAGATACTGTATATATATATATATATATATATATATGTGTAAGAATGAATAGATACTGTATATATATATGTGTGTAAGAATGAATAGATACTGTATATATATATATGTGTAAGAATGAATAGATACTGTATATATATATATATATATATATATATATATATATATATATGTAAGAAGCTTCTAGAAATAGAAGGGTTAATAGTTTATTTTTGTCAATTAATAAAATGAAGTGAATGACGAAAAGAGAAATGTAAATTCCATCAATATTCGGTGTGACCTTTGCCCTTTGCCTTCTTCTCGGTACTTGGAGACAGTATTTGGCAGATCTGGGCAGGGAGGTTGTTCCCGCCGCCATCTTGGAGGACTAATCCCAGATCTGCTGTGGATGTTGCTCCCAATCCTTCTGTCTCTTCATGTCACCCCAGACAGACTGGATGATACTGAGATCAGGGCGCTATCTGTGGGGGCGGGGTCATCACTTCCACCAAATATTAATAGCATTTAGATTTTTTTTTTTATCCTTTCATATACTATTAACCCTTTTACTTGTATTAGTCAGAACATTCTTGTTTTGCAGCATTTTTTCCACTCTTGCCTAACACTTTTGCACAGTTCTGTATATAGGCAATAACAAATCTGTGTCCTGTGCCAGTACGTAATGAACCTTGTGTAAGCGCAGTGATGGGATTGTAACGCTCAGTGATACTTTTTTGGGTTCCCTTCTATCATTGGGATGATAATTACTGAACGTTCCAGGGCCACGTCCTTCGTTCTCATTGCTCGGAGCCATTACCCGTCCTCACCACTCGGTGGCAGCAAAGCCCCATCACAAAGGCGCCTCTGGGTAAAAGTTGCCAGAACAGTAGATAAAATGGCCAAGATGGAGGGAGTGTCGTGTGGCCCATAAACGGCGCTATCTTATGTGGCCGCAGATACCGGCGCGGCTTAGAACATCTTTACAAGGCTTCGGTTATTGTAGTGTAATGTAACTTGTAAACGCCACTTGTTTGAACTGCCTTTTACATGCAAACACTTTTATCTAAGTCACAAATTTATCTCTTGTAATGAAAACAAGAATATTACGAGATTTAGCGATTACATAAAAAAACAAGTTTTCTCTCTTCGTGTTTCCCAACTGCAATAAAACAGGTAGAACAAACAAAGATGCGAGAGCCGGAGAGTGTGAGTGCGCCATGTTTGGTTTATGGCTTTGCTGGAGCACGACTGAGTGTTTGGGGGGGGGGTGTAAAGCGTCTTCTGTCTCCTTCTCGCTCGCGCTCTCGCTGCTTCCGTAACGCTCTCTATTTCCATTGTATTTATTCTGGTGAAACTTTCCAATTCGCAGCTGAACTGGCCGAGGTCCAAGGAATCTTAAATGCCACTATGAGAACCCTAATAAAGTTACGGCCTCCGAGGAGACGTCTGTAATGTCTTTGGCTTTCGCACCAGAATCGCTTATCTCGAATATTCCTACCCAGACCTGAGCCATTATTGGGTGATAATCACATAGACACCGGTGCGTGCCAGGGGAGGGGCACATTATTGGGATAAACCTCTTACCTTATTCTAATGGAGACACATCCAGGGGCCAAATCACCACGGCAGAGGGGCCCCGCAATAGAATTAAAGAGCCAGTGTAACCGCATGTACCTATGTATGGCCATACAGACATCAGAGACCTGATACTATTTATAAAGTGGGATCTCTTCTTATTATTAGAGGGAACCTGTGACAAGGTTTGGGGCCCCTAAATCAGCCGCAGGAACCGTGAAGCGTTTCTCTCATTACCTCCAACGCTGCAGCGCGCATGCGCCCGAAACACAGAAATGAGTCCAAGACTCAGCGACAACAGATACAAACTGTAACAGCTGTGAAATGGGGCAATTTATGGGACAGGCCACCTGGTTTGGGGTCCTAAAGCCCATCATTGATAGTATTCGCTGCTGGCTTGTGATGATGTCATAGGTATCGCTGCTGTGTTAGCGGTGGCAAAAGTGGCTACAGGTTCCCTTCAAAGAAGCTTCAAATCTTTGCTCCCAATAAGGAGGTTAACTAAAAAAAATGGGATTTATTATCATTTATTTCATAACGGCACTTCTTTGGATTCCTCCCCACAGACTTTATCATAGTAGTGTGTGAATATAGGGGAGAAAATGTGGCGAATGAGGCCAAACGTACCAAACTATCTGTGTCTATGTCATTTACAGGAAGAGACAGGGAATCAGTACTATCTGTGCCTACATCATTAACAGGGAGAGACAGGGAATCAGTACTATCTGTGCCTTTATCATTAACAGGGAGAGACAGGGAATCAGTACTATCTGTGCCTGTATCATTAACAGGGAGAGACAGGGAATCAGTACTATCTGTGCCTGTATCATTAACAGGGAGAGACAGGGAATCAGTACTATCTGTGCCTGTATCATTAACAGGGAGAGACAGGGAATCAGTACTATCTGTGCCTGTATCATTAATAGGGAGAGACAAGGAATCAGTACTATCTGTGCCTGTATCATTAACAGGGAGAGACAGGGAATCAGTATTATCTGTGCCTGTATCATTAATAGGGAGAGACAGGGAATCAGTACTATCTGTGCCTGTATCATTAACAGGGAGAGACAGGGAATCAGTACTATCTGTGCCTGTATCATTAATAGGGAGAGACAAGGAATCAGTACTATCTGTGCCTGTATCATTAATAGGGAGAGACAAGGAATCAGTACTATCTGTGCCTGTATCATTAACAGGGAGAGACAGGGAATCAGTACTATCTGTGCCTGTATCATTAACAGGGAGAGACAGGGAATCAGTACTATCTGTGCCTGTATCATTAACAGGGAGAGACAGGGAATCAGTACTATCTGTGCCTGTATCATTAATAGGGAGAGACAAGGAATCAGTACTATCTGTGCCTGTATCATTAACAGGGAGAGACAGGGAATCAGTACTATCTGTGCCTGTATCATTAATAGGGAGAGACAGGGAATCAGTACTATCTGTGCCTGTATCATTAACAGGGAGAGACAGGGAATCAGTACTATCTGTGCCTGTATCATTAACAGGGAGAGACAGGGAATCAGTACTATCTGTGCCTGTATCATTAATAGGGAGAGACAAGGAATCAGTACTATCTGTGCCTGTATCATTAATAGGGAAAGACAGGGAATCAGTACTATCTGTGCCTACATCATTAACAGGGAGAGACAGGGAATCAGTACTATCTGTGCCTGTATCATTAATAGGGAGAGAGAGGGAATCAGTACTATCTGTGCCTGTATCATTAACAGGGAGAGACAGGGAATCAGTACTATCTGTGCCTGTATCATTAATAGGGAGAGACAGGGAATCAGTACTATCTGTGCCTGTATCATTAATAGGGAGAGACAAGGAATCAGTACTATCTGTGCCTGTATCATTAACAGGGAGAGACAAGGAATCAGTACTATCTGTGCCTGTATCATTAATAGGGAGAGAAGGAAATCAGTACTATCTGTGCCTGTATCATTAATAGGGAGAGACAAGGAATCAGTACTATCTGTGCCTGTATCATTAACAGGGAGAGACAGGGAATCAGTACTATCTGTGCCTGTATCATTAATAGGGAGAGACAAGGAATCAGTACTATCTGTGCCTGTATCATTAACAGGGAGAGACAAGGAATCAGTACTATCTGTGCCTGTATCATTAATAGGGAGAGAAGGAAATCAGTACTATCTGTGCCTGTATCATTAATAGGGAGAGAAGGAAATCAGTACTATCTGTGCCTGTATCATTAACAGGGAGAGACAGGGAATCAGTACTATCTGTGCCTGTATCATTAACAGGGAGAGACAGGGAATCAGTACTATCTGTGCCTGTATCATTAACAGGGAGAGACAGGGAATCAGTACTATCTGTGCCTGTATCATTAATAGGGAGAGACAAGGAATCAGTACTATCTGTGCCTGTATCATTAATAGGGAAAGACAGGGAATCAGTACTATCTGTGCCTACATCATTAACAGGGAGAGACAGGGAATCAGTACTATCTGTGCCTGTATCATTAATAGGGAGAGAGAGGGAATCAGTACTATCTGTGCCTGTATCATTAACAGGGAGAGACAGGGAATCAGTACTATCTGTGCCTGTATCATTAATAGGGAGAGACAGGGAATCAGTACTATCTGTGCCTGTATCATTAATAGGGAGAGACAAGGAATCAGTACTATCTGTGCCTGTATCATTAACAGGGAGAAACAAGGAATCAGTACTATCTGTGCCTGTATCATTAATAGGGAGAGAAGGAAATCAGTACTATCTGTGCCTGTATCATTAATAGGGAGAGACAAGGAATCAGTACTATCTGTGCCTGTATCATTAACAGGGAGAGACAGGGAATCAGTAATATCTGTGCCTGTATCATTAATAGGGAGAGACAAGGAATCAGTACTATCTGTGCCTGTATCATTAATAGGGAGAGACAAGGAATCAGTACTATCTGTGCCTGTATCATTAACAGGGAGAGACAGGGAATCAGTACTATCTGTGCCTGTATCATTAATAGGGAGAGACAGGGAATCAGTACTATCTGTGCCTGTATCATTAACAGGGAGAGACAGGGAATCAGTACTATCTGTGCCTGTATCATTAATAGGGAGAGACAAGGAATCAGTACTATCTGTGCCTGTATCATTAATAGGGAGAGACAAGGAATCAGTACTATCTGTGCCTGTATCATTAACAGGGAGAGACAAGGAATCAGTACTATCTGTGCCTGTATCATTAACAGGGAGAGACAAGGAATCAGTACTATCTGTGCCTGTATCATTAATAGGGAGAGAAGGAAATCAGTACTATCTGTGCCTGTATCATTAATAGGGAGAGACAAGGAATCAGTACTATCTGTGCCTGTATCATTAACAGGGAGAGACAGGGAATCAGTACTATCTGTGCCTGTATCATTAACAGGGAGAGACAGGGAATCAGTACTATCTGTGCCTGTATCATTAACAGGGAGAGACAGGGAATCAGTACTATCTGTGCCTGTATCATTAATAGGGAGAGACAGGGAATCAGTACTATCTGTGCCTGTATCATTAATAGGGAGAGACAGGGAATCAGTACTATCTGTGCCTGTATCATTAATAGGGAGAGACAGGGAATCAGTACTATCTGTGCCTGTATCATTAACAGGGAGAGACAGGGAATCAGTACTATCTGTGCCTGTATCATTAATAGGGAGAGACAGGGAATCAGTACTATCTGTGCCTGTATCATTAATAGGGAGAGACAGGGAATCAGTACTATCTGTGCCTGTATCATTAACAGGGAGAGACAGGGAATCAGTAATATCTGTGCCTGTATCATTAATAGGGAGAGACAGGGAATCAGTACTATCTGTGCCTGTATCATTAATAGGGAGAGACAAGGAATCAGTACTATCTGTGCCTGTATCATTAATAGGGAGAGACAGGGAATCAGTACTATCTGTGCCTGTATCATTAATAGGGAGAGACAAGGAATCAGTACTATCTGTGCCTGTATCATTAATAGGGAGAGACAGGGAATCAGTACTATCTGTGCCTATGTCATTTACAGGGAGAGACAGGGAATCAGTATTATCTGTGCCTGTATCATTAATAGGGAGAGACAAGGAATCAGTACTATCTGTGCCTGTATCATTAACAGGGAGAGACAAGGAATCAGTACTATCTGTGCCTGTATCATTAATAGGGAGAGAAGGAAATCAGTACTATCTGTGCCTGTATCATTAACAGGGAGAGACAGGGAATCAGTACTATCTGTGCCTGTATCATTAACAGGGAGAGACAGGGAATCAGTACTATCTGTGCCTGTATCATTAATAGGGAGAGACAGGGAATCAGTACTATCTGTGCCTGTATCATTAACAGGGAGAGATAGGGAATCAGTACTATCTGTGTCTGTGTCATTAACAGGGAGAGACAAGGAATCAGTACTATCTGTGCCTGTATCATTAATAGGGAAAGACAGGGAATCAGTACTATCTGTGCCTACATCATTAACAGGGAGAGACAGGGAATCAGTACTATCTGTGCCTGTATCATTAATAGGGAGAGACAAGGAATCAGTACTATCTGTGCCTGTATCATTAATAGGGAAAGACAGGGAATCAGTACTATCTGTGCCTACATCATTAACAGGGAGAGACAGGGAATCAGTACTATCTGTGCCTGTATCATTAACAGGGAGAGACAAGGAATCAGTACTATCTGTGCCTGTATCATTAATAGGGAAAGACAGGGAATCAGTACTATCTGTGCCTACATCATTAACAGGGAGAGACAGGGAATCAGTACTATCTGTGCCTGTATCATTAACAGGGAGAGACAGGGAATCAGTACTATCTGTGCCTGTATCATTAATAGGGAGAGACAAGGAATCAGTACTATCTGTGCCTGTATCATTAATAGGGAAAGACAGGGAATCAGTACTATCTGTGCCTACATCATTAACAGGGAGAGACAGGGAATCAGTACTATCTGTGCCTGTATCATTAATAGGGAGAGAGAGGGAATCAGTACTATCTGTGCCTGTATCATTAACAGGGAGAGACAGGGAATCAGTACTATCTGTGCCTGTATCATTAATAGGGAGAGACAGGGAATCAGTACTATCTGTGCCTGTATAATTAATAGGGAGAGACAAGGAATCAGTACTATCTGTGCCTGTATCATTAACAGGGAGAGACAAGGAATCAGTACTATCTGTGTCTGTATCATTAATAGGGAGAGAAGGAAATCAGTACTATCTGTGCCTGTATCATTAATAGGGAGAGACAAGGAATCAGTACTATCTGTGCCTGTATCATTAACAGGGAGAGACAGGGAATCAGTACTATTTGTGCCTGTATCATTAATAGGGAGAGACAAGGAATCAGTACTATCTGTGCCTGTATCATTAACAGGGAGAGACAAGGAATCAGTACTATCTGTGCCTGTATCATTAATAGGGAGAGAAGGAAATCAGTACTATCTGTGCCTGTATCATTAATAGGGAGAGAAGGAAATCAGTACTATCTGTGCCTGTATCATTAACAGGGAGAGACAGGGAATCAGTACTATCTGTGCCTGTATCATTAACAGGGAGAGACAGGGAATCAGTACTATCTGTGCCTGTATCATTAACAGGGAGAGACAGGGAATCAGTACTATCTGTGCCTGTATCATTAATAGGGAGAGACAAGGAATCAGTACTATCTGTGCCTGTATCATTAATAGGGAAAGACAGGGAATCAGTACTATCTGTGCCTACATCATTAACAGGGAGAGACAGGGAATCAGTACTATCTGTGCCTGTATCATTAATAGGGAGAGAGAGGGAATCAGTACTATCTGTGCCTGTATCATTAACAGGGAGAGACAGGGAATCAGTACTATCTGTGCCTGTATCATTAATAGGGAGAGACAGGGAATCAGTACTATCTGTGCCTGTATCATTAATAGGGAGAGACAAGGAATCAGTACTATCTGTGCCTGTATCATTAACAGGGAGAGACAAGGAATCAGTACTATCTGTGCCTGTATCATTAATAGGGAGAGAAGGAAATCAGTACTATCTGTGCCTGTATCATTAATAGGGAGAGACAAGGAATCAGTACTATCTGTGCCTGTATCATTAACAGGGAGAGACAGGGAATCAGTAATATCTGTGCCTGTATCATTAATAGGGAGAGACAAGGAATCAGTACTATCTGTGCCTGTATCATTAATAGGGAGAGACAAGGAATCAGTACTATCTGTGCCTGTATCATTAACAGGGAGAGACAGGGAATCAGTACTATCTGTGCCTGTATCATTAATAGGGAGAGACAGGGAATCAGTACTATCTGTGCCTGTATCATTAACAGGGAGAGACAGGGAATCAGTACTATCTGTGCCTGTATCATTAATAGGGAGAGACAAGGAATCAGTACTATCTGTGCCTGTATCATTAATAGGGAGAGACAAGGAATCAGTACTATCTGTGCCTGTATCATTAACAGGGAGAGACAAGGAATCAGTACTATCTGTGCCTGTATCATTAACAGGGAGAGACAAGGAATCAGTACTATCTGTGCCTGTATCATTAATAGGGAGAGAAGGAAATCAGTACTATCTGTGCCTGTATCATTAATAGGGAGAGACAAGGAATCAGTACTATCTGTGCCTGTATCATTAACAGGGAGAGACAGGGAATCAGTACTATCTGTGCCTGTATCATTAACAGGGAGAGAAAGGGAATCAGTACTATCTGTGCCTGTATCATTAACAGGGAGAGACAGGGAATCAGTACTATCTGTGCCTGTATCATTAATAGGGAGAGACAGGGAATCAGTACTATCTGTGCCTGTATCATTAATAGGGAGAGACAGGGAATCAGTACTATCTGTGCCTCTATCATTAATAGGGAGAGACAAGGAATCAGTACTATCTGTGCCTGTATCATTAACAGGGAGAGACAGGGAATCAGTACTATCTGTGCCTGTATCATTAATAGGGAGAGACAGGGAATCAGTACTATCTGTGCCTGTATCATTAATAGGGAGAGACAGGGAATCAGTACTATCTGTGCCTGTATCATTAACAGGGAGAGACAGGGAATCAGTAATATCTGTGCCTGTATCATTAATAGGGAGAGACAGGGAATCAGTACTATCTGTGCCTGTATCATTAATAGGGAGAGACAAGGAATCAGTACTATCTGTGCCTGTATCATTAATAGGGAGAGACAGGGAATCAGTACTATCTGTGCCTGTATCATTAATAGGGAGAGACAAGGAATCAGTACTATCTGTGCCTGTATCATTAATAGGGAGAGACAGGGAATCAGTACTATCTGTGCCTATGTCATTTACAGGGAGAGACAGGGAATCAGTATTATCTGTGCCTGTATCATTAATAGGGAGAGACAAGGAATCAGTACTATCTGTGCCTGTATCATTAACAGGGAGAGACAAGGAATCAGTACTATCTGTGCCTGTATCATTAATAGGGAGAGAAGGAAATCAGTACTATCTGTGCCTGTATCATTAACAGGGAGAGACAGGGAATCAGTACTATCTGTGCCTGTATCATTAACAGGGAGAGACAGGGAATCAGTACTATCTGTGCCTGTATCATTAATAGGGAGAGACAGGGAATCAGTACTATCTGTGCCTGTATCATTAACAGGGAGAGACAGGGAATCAGTACTATCTGTGTCTGTGTCATTAACAGGGAGAGACAAGGAATCAGTACTATCTGTGCCTGTATCATTAATAGGGAAAGACAGGGAATCAGTACTATCTGTGCCTGTATCATTAATAGGGAGAGAAGGAAATCAGTACTATCTGTGCCTGTATCATTAATAGGGAGAGACAAGGAATCAGTACTATCTGTGCCTGTATCATTAACAGGGAGAGACAGGGAATCAGTAATATCTGTGCCTGTATCATTAATAGGGAGAGACAAGGAATCAGTACTATCTGTGCCTGTATCATTAATAGGGAGAGACAAGGAATCAGTACTATCTGTGCCTGTATCATTAACAGGGAGAGACAGGGAATCAGTACTATCTGTGCCTGTATCATTAATAGGGAGAGACAGGGAATCAGTACTATCTGTGCCTGTATCATTAACAGGGAGAGACAGGGAATCAGTACTATCTGTGCCTGTATCATTAATAGGGAGAGACAAGGAATCAGTACTATCTGTGCCTGTATCATTAATAGGGAGAGACAAGGAATCAGTACTATCTGTGCCTGTATCATTAACAGGGAGAGACAAGGAATCAGTACTATCTGTGCCTGTATCATTAACAGGGAGAGACAAGGAATCAGTACTATCTGTGCCTGTATCATTAATAGGGAGAGAAGGAAATCAGTACTATCTGTGCCTGTATCATTAATAGGGAGAGACAAGGAATCAGTACTATCTGTGCCTGTATCATTAACAGGGAGAGACAGGGAATCAGTACTATCTGTGCCTGTATCATTAACAGGGAGAGAAAGGGAATCAGTACTATCTGTGCCTGTATCATTAACAGGGAGAGACAGGGAATCAGTACTATCTGTGCCTGTATCATTAATAGGGAGAGACAGGGAATCAGTACTATCTGTGCCTGTATCATTAATAGGGAGAGACAGGGAATCAGTACTATCTGTGCCTCTATCATTAATAGGGAGAGACAAGGAATCAGTACTATCTGTGCCTGTATCATTAACAGGGAGAGACAGGGAATCAGTACTATCTGTGCCTGTATCATTAATAGGGAGAGACAGGGAATCAGTACTATCTGTGCCTGTATCATTAATAGGGAGAGACAGGGAATCAGTACTATCTGTGCCTGTATCATTAACAGGGAGAGACAGGGAATCAGTAATATCTGTGCCTGTATCATTAATAGGGAGAGACAGGGAATCAGTACTATCTGTGCCTGTATCATTAATAGGGAGAGACAAGGAATCAGTACTATCTGTGCCTGTATCATTAATAGGGAGAGACAGGGAATCAGTACTATCTGTGCCTGTATCATTAATAGGGAGAGACAAGGAATCAGTACTATCTGTGCCTGTATCATTAATAGGGAGAGACAGGGAATCAGTACTATCTGTGCCTATGTCATTTACAGGGAGAGACAGGGAATCAGTATTATCTGTGCCTGTATCATTAATAGGGAGAGACAAGGAATCAGTACTATCTGTGCCTGTATCATTAACAGGGAGAGACAAGGAATCAGTACTATCTGTGCCTGTATCATTAATAGGGAGAGAAGGAAATCAGTACTATCTGTGCCTGTATCATTAACAGGGAGAGACAGGGAATCAGTACTATCTGTGCCTGTATCATTAACAGGGAGAGACAGGGAATCAGTACTATCTGTGCCTGTATCATTAATAGGGAGAGACAGGGAATCAGTACTATCTGTGCCTGTATCATTAACAGGGAGAGACAGGGAATCAGTACTATCTGTGTCTGTGTCATTAACAGGGAGAGACAAGGAATCAGTACTATCTGTGCCTGTATCATTAATAGGGAAAGACAGGGAATCAGTACTATCTGTGCCTACATCATTAACAGGGAGAGACAGGGAATCAGTACTATCTGTGCCTGTATCATTAATAGGGAGAGACAAGGAATCAGTACTATCTGTGCCTGTATCATTAATAGGGAAAGACAGGGAATCAGTACTATCTGTGCCTACATCATTAACAGGGAGAGACAGGGAATCAGTACTATCTGTGCCTGTATCATTAACAGGGAGAGACAAGGAATCAGTACTATCTGTGCCTGTATCATTAATAGGGAAAGACAGGGAATCAGTACTATCTGTGCCTACATCATTAACAGGGAGAGACAGGGAATCAGTACTATCTGTGCCTGTATCAATAATAGGGAGAGACAGGGAATCAGTACTATCTGTGTCTGTGTCATTTACAGGAAGATAAGGAAATCAGTACTATCTGTGTCTGTATCATTAACAGGGAGAGACAAGGAATCAGTACTATCTGTGTCTGTATCATTAACAGGGACAGACAGGGAATCAGTACTATCTGTGCCTGTATCATTAACAGGGAGAGACAGGGAATCAGTACTATCTGTGCCTGTATCATTAACAGGGAGAGACAGGGAATCAGTACTATCTGTGCCTACATCATTAACAGGGAGAGACAGGGAATCAGTACTATCTGTGCCTACATCATTAACAGGGAGAGACAGGGAATCAGTACTATCTGTGCCTGTATCATTAACAGGGAGAGACATGGAATCAGTACTATCTGTGCCTGTATCATTAACAGGGAGAGACAGGGAATCAGTACTATCTGTGCCTGTATCATTAATAGGGAGAGACAGGGAATCAGTACTATCTGTGCCTGTATCATTAACAGGGAGAGACAGGGAATCAGTACTATCTGTGCCTGTATCATTAACAGGGAGAGACAGGGAATCAGTACTATCTGTGCCTGTATCATTAATAGGGAGAGACAAGGAATCAGTACTATCTGTGCCTGTATCATTAATAGGGAGAGACATGGAATCAGTACTATCTGTGCCTGTATCATTAACAGGGAGAGACAGGGAATCAGTACTATCTGTGCCTGTATCATTAACAGGGAGAGACATGGAATCAGTACTATCTGTGCCTGTATCATTAATAGGGAGAGACAGGGAATCAGTACTATCTGTGCCTGTATTATTAACAGGGAGAGACAAGGAATCAGTACTATCTGTGCCTGTATCATTAACAGGGAGAGACAGGGAATCAGTACTATCTGTGCCTGTATTATTAACAGGGAGAGACAGGGAATCAGTACTATCTGTGCCTACATCATTAACAGGGAGAGACAGGGAAACAGTACTATCTGTGCCTGTATCATTAACAGGGAGAGACAGGGAATCAGTACTATCTGTGCCTTTATCATTAACAGGGAGAGACAAGGAATCAGTACTATCTGTGCCTGTATCATTAATAGGGAGAGACAGGGAATCAGTACTATCTGTGCCTGTATTATTAACAGGGAGAGACAAGGAATCAGTACTATCTGTGCCTGTATCATTAATGGGGAGAGACAGGGAATCAGTACTATCTGTGCCTGTATTATTAACAGGGAGAGACAGGGAATCAGTACTATCTGTGCCTACATCATTAACAGGGAGAGACAGGGAATCAGTACTATCTGTGCCTATGTCATTTACGGGAAGAGAAGGAAATCAGTTAATGATACTAGCACAGTTAGTACTGATTGCCTGTCTCTCACTATTAACGATATAGGCACAGATAGTACTGATTCCCTGTCTCTCCCTGTTAATGATATAGGCACAGATAGTACTGATTTCCTGTCTTTCACTATTAACGATATAGGCACAGATAGTACTGATTCCTTGTCTCTCCCTATTAATGATACAGGCACAGATAGTACTGATTCCCTGTCTCTCCCTATTAATGATACAGGCACAGATAGTACTGATTGCCTGTCTCTCCCTGTTAATGACATAGGCACAGATAGTACTGATTCCTTGTCTCTCCCTATTAATGATACAGGCACAGATAGTACTGATTGCCTGTCTCTCCCTGTTAATGACATAGGCACAGATAGTACTGATTCCTTGTCTCTCCCTATTAATGATACAGGCACAGATAGTACTGATTCCCTGTCTCTCCCTGTTAATGATGTAGGCACAGATAGTACTGATTCCCTGTCTTTCCCTATTAATGATACAGGCACAGATAGTACTGATTCCCTGTCTCTCCCTGTTAATGATACAGGCACAGATAGTACTGATTCCTTGTCTCTCCCTGTTAATGATACAGGCACAGATAGTACTGATTCCTTGTCTCTCCCTGTTAATGATACAGGCACAGATAGTACTGATTCCCTGTCTCTCCCTATTAATGATACAGGCACAGATAGTACTGATTCCCTGTCTCTCCCTGTTAATGATACAGGCACAGATAGTACTGATTCCCTGTCTCTCCCTGTTAATGATGTAGGCACAGATAGTACTGATTCCCTGTCTTTCCCTATTAATGATACAGGCACAGATAGTACTGATTCCTTGTCTCTCCCTGTTAATGATACAGGCACAGATAGTACTGATTCCCTGTCTCTCACTATTAACGATATAGGCACAGATAGTACTGATTCCCTGTCTCTCCCTTTTAATGATACAGGCACAGATAGTACTGATTCCCTGTCTCTCCCTGTTAATGATACAGGCACAGATAGTACTGATTGCCTGTCTCTCACTATTAACGATATAGGCACAGATAGTACTGATTCCTTGTCTCTCCCTGTTAATGATACAGGCACAGATAGTACTGATTCCCTGTCTCTCCCTATTAATGATACAGGCACAGATAGTACTGATTCCCTGTCTCTCACTATTAACGATATAGGCACAGATAGTACTGATTCCCTGTCTCTCCCTGTTAATGATACAGGCACAGATAGTACTGATTCCCTGTCTCTCACTATTAACGATATAGGCACAGATAGTACTGATTGCCTGTCTCTCACTATTAACGATATAGGCACAGATAGTTATACATGGGAGCTGAAAAAATATTTATATACAAGATTTATATTAAGATATATACAGCCGACTTTTTTTTCTATCAAACTGAAATTAAAATAATAATATCAAGGCAGATGGAAGGAAATATACAAGAGTCTTCCCACAATGCAGTCATGTCATACTTGGGTTGATGACATCACTCAATGTGTAGCAATTGCCATGACATGTATGAAGCTCTTGCCTCAGTATAAACTGCATATAGGCAAAAGTAATAAAACCCCCACGTCCCTGCTAATCTATGTTCATGTGAGCAGGCCAGGTAATGGTCAGGATTCAAGGGGTAACTGGAAGATCCTACGTCTCAATGCAAAAACTGTAATCGGGCCCTCGCTTCTCATGTGTTATCAATAAACTTGTATATAGATTATATATTGTATGTCTTATATGGTAGAGAGGACTGAGGCTCCTGCAGCAATTGCTGCCTCTGCATCTCTTATAGCGACACCCTGGATGGTATGAACACATCACTGAGGCCAAATGAACAAAGACAGATAAGGGGCCCCCAAACCTTCATCAGGAGTAAGTTCCCTTTTTTAAAAAAATTCTTTTTAACCATGTGCATCTTACAATAAGAATTCAAAAAGTTTCCAAAAAACCTTATTTGCTAGATCCAGACATAAGGACCCCAATGCTTTAGCACAAGCCGTCAGAGCCATCAGTGGTCCACGAGCAGCGGCTGTAATAGGGTTACACAAATATTCTTGCATTTTGCTAATATGTAACTGACTTTATAGAATTGAATACATTAAATTGTTTAAATAATTTCTAATAAATCTCCAGATATTGAAAGCTGGAGACACCGTCAGTGCTGCACATACTTGTCTTATCCTGCCGATCCTTCATGTCTATTAGGTGTCATATAAAGAAGACATGTTGTCCTATCTTATTACCAGCGGCATTATCTCGCCGATAGACCTCTCCCCTCCAAATAAACAGACGTCACTCATCCTTAAAGATTCTCCGACATTCATTTCTCTACAAATAAGAAGATGACATGAAATCTCCAAACTTCTGTGATGTTCTCACAATAGGTTTTTTCTCTGCCCATCGCTGACTCGTCCCGAAGCTTTTGCCTCGGAGCTTTTCTTTTTCCCTCTCCCTCACCTTGAAATCCTTCTGCTACAAATGTTTGCAAGTCTATTCAAGATTCATTAGACGAGACTCTCAATGACAACACCTGTGGCCAATTTTCATGTCAACACAATAATTGTATCACATTTCCAGTTTGTTTTATACGAGCGAGTCTGACTGTAACATGTCATGCACCAAAACCAGCGGCATCACAAAATTTACTATAAAACGTTCCGAAAGCTGCAAATCACTCGGCATAATTATTCCAAAATGATTGATCGCGGCGTTAACAGGCTAATAAAAATGATGCTGATTTGTCTCGTTGTCGTTCATTTTTTTTTCTTCTTTTTTTTTATTCCGACGGCAAAAATAAAAAATAAATAAACATAAAAAAATAAAATAAAAAAAATGAATTTTCCATTATATTAGTGAGCGGGTTATGGATGGATCCAAGGAACTTTATGAGGTCTAGTAAACTGGGAAAGATAAGACATAAAAGATAAATATCATTAGTTGGACTTTAAATTCAGCCCGGTGAAGATATTTACACCTTGAGGAGAAAGGGAGTTGTGTCTACGTTTTACGACTTCGCTCCGGATGTAATTTTTCTTTTATTTGTGCTGTGAGCCGACAGAACGAGGGGAGAAAAAAAAACGATATTTAGAGTCTTGGCATCTAGAAATGCAAATGATAAATGTTTATTTATCACATTCTCCGACCTGAATAATAATCTGAATTATTTGAGGTTAATTAGCATTATATTTACATTAGATCTACATACCAAGTCTTCTGCCGCCACTTCCTACCCAAATTTGACTTAGCTATTAGTGTTTCTTAAGCAGAGCGATGCACCCAGGGAGATGTAAGCTCCCATCTTCAGACAGCTGTTTTGACGTACTTGGAATTTTAAGATCCCCAGTAAAAACAAGGTTTATCAATAACCTAATATATTCAGGGACATGTTTATTTTAAGATGTGACAAATGCCGTATAACATTTTGACGCATCGTTAATGGCCGCGGTGCCAAGTAGAAGCCCTGCTGTACGGAGAGCGAGCACAAAGTCTGCTGGAAACAGGTAGCGTGGCTGAAGCCAGTCTGAAGGCCTGATACTGATGGCTTGTGGTGAGCGAATCGACTGTTATAAGAAACTGAACAAATGGAGATACAAATTAAAATGGCGGCTGTATAATGCGCTGAGGTCGCTACAGACCCCAAAGTATAAAAGATGGAGGCAAAGCAGAGGTGCAAGAGAAAAAAACCTCCATATCCAACTACTTCACTACCTCTCTTTGGCTTCATTGTGGGGTCTGGAGCTCTCCTGGTGACGTCATGTACCCAAGGTCACCACTGAGGCCTGTAATTGGTCTACATGGGCACACCAAGCCATATGGCGTACTGACACTAAGCAACTCAAGTCACCGCTGAGGTCCAGTCATCAAGGAGGCCAAAAGAAAACTCCAAACGCTGAAAGGAGGCCAAGAAGAAAGGTAAATATGAGTGTTTTTTTGTTTTTGCTTTTTTAAAAATGTCAACTCCCCGGGTCTCCATCTATATCTGACAGTGTCATACACTATGTATTATAGATATATATAGTCCTAGGAGCCCTGACAGTGTCATACACTATGTATTATAGATATATATATAGTCCTAGGAGTCCTGACTGTGTCATACACTATGTATTATAGATATATATAGTCCTAGGAGCCCTGACAGTGTCATACACTATGTATTATAGATATATATAGTCCTAGGAGCCCTGACAGTGTCATACACTATGTATTATAGATATATATAGTCCTAGGAGTCCAGACAGTGTCATACACTATGTATTATAGATATATATAGTCCTAGGAGTCCTGACAGTGTCATACACTATGTATTATAGATATATATATAGTCCTAGGAGCCCTGACAGTGTCATACACTATGTATTATAGATATATATAGTCCTAGGAGCCCTGCCAGTGTCATACACTATGTATTATAGATATATATAGTCCTAGGAGCCCTGACAGTGTCATACACTATGTATTATAGATATATATAGTCCTAGGAGCCCTGACAGTGTCATACACTATGTATTATAGATATATATAGTCCTAGGAGCCCTGGCAGTGTCATACACTATGTATTATAGATATATATAGTCCTAGGAGCCCTGACAGTGTCATACACTATGTATTATAGATATATATATATAGTCCTAGGAGCCCTGACAGTGTCATACACTATGTATTATAGATATATATAGTCCTAGGAGTCCTGACAGTGTCATACACTATGTATTATATATAGTCCTAGGAGTCCTGACAGTGTCATACACTATGTATTATAGATATATATAGTCCTGGGAGTCCTGACAGTGTCATACACTATGTATTATAGATATATATAGTCCTAGGAGCCCTGACAGTGTCATATACTATGTATTATAGATATATAGTCCTAGGAGTCCTGACAGTGCCATACACTATGTATTATATATATATAGTCCTAGGAGCCCTGACAGTGTCATACACTATGTATTATAGATATATATAGTCCTAGGAGTCCTGACAGTGTCATACACTATGTATTATAGATATATATTGTCCTAGGAGCCCTGACAGTGTCATACACTATGTATTATAGATATATATAGTCCTAGGAGTCCTGACAGTGTCATACACTATGTATTATATATATATATATAGTCCTAGGAGCCCTGACAGTGTCATACACTATGTATTATAGATATATATATAGTCCTAGGAGCCCTGACAGTGTCAAACACTATGTATTATAGATATATATAGTCTTAGGAGCCCTGACAGTGTCATACACTATGTATTATAGATATATATATAGTCCTAGGAGCCCTGACAGTGTCATACACTATGTATTATAGATATATATAGTCTTAGGAGCCCTGACAGTGTCATACACTATGTATTATAGATATATATAGTCCTAGGAGTCCTGACAGTGTCATACACTATGTATTATAGATATATATATATAGTCCTAGGAGTCCTGACAGTGTCATACACTATGTATTATAGATATATATATAGTCCTAGGAGCCCTGACAGTGTCATACACTATGTATTATAGATATATATAGTCCTAGGAGCCCTGACAGTGTCATACACTATGTATTATAGATATATATAGTCCTAGGAGCCCTGACAGTGTCATACACTATGTATTATAGATATATATATAGTCCTAGGAGTCCTGACAGTGTCAAATACTATGTATTATAGATATATATAGTCCTAGGAGCCCTGACAGTGTCATACACTAGGTATTATAGATATATATATTCCTAGGAGTCCTGACAGTGTCATACACTATGTATTATAGATATATATAGTCCTAGGAGCCCTGACAGTGTCATACACTATGTATTATAGATATATATAGTCCTAGGAGTCCTGACAGTGTCATACACTATGTATTATAGATATATATATATATAGTCCTAGGAGCCCTGACAGTGTCATACACTATGTATTATAGATATATATAGTCCTAGGAGTCCTGACAGTGTCATACGCTATGTATTATAGATATATATATAGTCCTAGGAGCCCTGAAAGTGTCATACACTATGTATTATAGATATATATAGTACTAGGAGCCCTGAAAGTTTCATACACTATGTATTATAGATATATATATAGTTCTAGGAGCCCTGACAGTGTCATACACTATGTATTATAGATATATATATATTCCTAGGAGCCCTGACAGTGCCATACACTATGTATTATATATATATTCCTAGGAGCCCTGACAGTGTCATACACTATGTATTATAGATATATATATATTCCTAGGAGTCCTGACAGTGTCATACACTATGTATTATAGATATATATAGTCCTAGGAGCCCTGACAGTGTCATACACTATGTATTATAGATATATATAGTCCTAGGAGTCCTGACAGTGTCATACACTATGTATTATAGATATATATATAGTCCTAGGAGCCCTGACAGTGTCATACACTATGTATTATAGATATATATATAGTCCTAGGAGTCCTGACAGTGCCATACACTATGTATTATAGATATATATAGTCCTAGGAGTCCTGACAGTGTCATACACTATGTATTATAGATATATATAGTCCTAGGAGCCCTGACAGTGTCATACACTATGTATTATAGATATATATAGTCCTAGGAGCCCTGACAGTGTCATACACTATGTATTATAGATATATATAGTCCTAGGAGTCCTGACAGTGTCATACACTATGTATTATAGATATATATAGTCCTAGGAGCCCTGACAGTGTCATACACTATGTATTATAGATATATATAGTCCTAGGAGTCCTGACAGTGTCATACACTATGTATTATAGATATATATAGTCCTAGGAGTCCTGACAGTGTCATACACTATGTATTATAGATATATATAGTCCTAGGAGCCCTGACAGTGTCATACACTATGTATTATAGATATATATATAGTCCTAGTAGCCCTGACAGTGTCATACACTATGTATTATAGATATATATAGTCCTAGGAGTCCTGACAGTGTCATACACTATGTATTATAGATATATATAGTCCTAGGAGCCCTGACAGTGTCATACACTATGTATTATAGATATATATAGTCCTAGGAGTCCTGACAGTGTCATACACTATGTATTATAGATATATATATAGTCCTAGGAGTCCTGACAGTGTCATACACTATGTATTATAGATATATATAGTCCTAGGAGTCCTGACAGTGTCATACACTATGTATTATAGATATATATAGTCCTAGGATCCCTGACAGTGTCATACACTATGTATTATAGATATATATAGTCCTAGGAGTCCTGACAGTGTCATACACTATGTATTATAGATATATATAGTCCTAGGAGTCCTGACAGTGTCATACACTATGTATTATAGATATATATAGTCCCAGGAGCCCTGACAGTGTCATACACTATGTATTATAGATATATATAGTCCTAGGAGCCCTGACAGTGTCATACACTATGTATTATAGATATATATAGTCCTAGGAGCCCTGACAGTGTCATACACTATGTATTATAGATATATATAGTCCTAGGAGTCCTGACAGTGTCATACACTATGTATTATAGATATATATATATAGTCCTAGGAGCCCTGACAGTGTCATACACTATGTATTATAGATATATATAGTCCTAGGAGCCCTGACAGTGTCATACACTATGTATTATAGATATATATAGTCCTAGGAGCCCTGACAGTGTCATACACTATGTATTATAGATATATATAGTCCTAGGAGCCCTGACAGTGTCATACACTATGTATTATATATATATATATAGTCCTAGGAGCCCTGACAGTGTTGTAAACTATATTTTAAGCCAATTTTAGGTGTGGTTCATACTGAATGTCTGGCCCCTTGCCACTCGTACCTGAAATGAATCAAATCCTGAAAGGTTTGGTCTTCAGTATCAGATCTGTGAGGGTCTGACACCTGGGACCGCTGCTGATCAGCTGTTACCACAATGTCCGGCTCTCGGTATTGTTTACATGCTCACTCGTCACACAAAGTGTAGCAGCGGCTTTAGGTATTGCAGAGCTGTCTGATAGTTTTCAATAGGCCATCAAAATTTCAAAGTGGAAAACCCCCTTTAGGGTGCATTCACACTACGTAACGCCAGCGTGTATCACAGCTGTACATGCCGGCGTTACAGCAGGGCTGCCGAACACTTCTCATTCATTTCTATGGGAGCCGGCATGCGAGCACTCCCCATAGAAATGAATGGGCTGCTTCTTTCACTGCGAGCAGTCCCATTGAAGTCAGGGCCGGCTCCAGGTTTTTATGGGCCCTTGAGCGACAGAGCCTCAGTGGGCCCCCTTGTAAAGGAGGCCGGGGAGTCGAGACACTGTGCGTTGCAGATGAAGCGAGTGACGTCATGCAGGAGTGTGGCATCACCAACGCCATACCTCCCAATCTTTTAAAGAGTAGAAAGAGGGGCAAAATGTGCGGCGCGCTCTGCGCACCGCGGCAAATTTAGCTCCACCCACTTTTATGTTGATTCCACCCATTCTCATTCATTTATTATGTGCTCCCACACAGTACAATCCTCCTACAGTCACCCGTAAATTATATGCCCCCCTCCATCTCTCCCCCAGTTTCATATACACCCTTCCTCTGCCCCCAGTTTCATGTCCCCCCCTCCATCTCTGTCCCCAGTTTCATCACGTTCTCCCCCTTCATCTGCCCACAGTTTAATGTCCCCCGTCTCTGCCCCAGTGTCATGCCGTTCCCCCCTCCCCTTCATTTGCCCCTTCAGTTTCATTGGGCCCCCTCCATCTCTGTCCCCAGTTTCATGCCGTTCTCTCCCCACCCCCTTCCCCAGTGTCATGCCGTCCCCCCCTTCATTTGCCCCCTCAGTTTCATTAGGCCCCCTCCATCTCTGTCCCCAGTTCCATGCTGTTCTCCCACCCTCCATCTGCCCCAGTGTCATGCTGTTCTCCCACCCCCCATCTGCCCCAGTGTCATGCTGTTCTCCCCCCCTCCATCTGCCCCAGTGTCATGCTGTTCCCCCCTCCCCTTCATTTGCCCCCCAGTTTCTTTGGGCCCCCTCCATCTCTGTCCCCAGTTTCATGCCGTTCTCTCCCCACCCCCTTCATCTTCCCCAGTGTCATGCCGTTCCCCCCCCTCCCCTTCATTTGCCCCCCAGTTTCATGGGCCCCCTTCATTATGTTTCACCTTAATATTTAATACAAAACAAACACTTACATCACATCACTCACCTTCCCTCGTTCCCCCGACGCTCCTCTCTCTCCCTCCAATCACATACGCGATGCAGGAGCTGTGAGATCAGCTCTTGCTTAGCTCCGGACTGGCTTGCGTGTGTAGGCGTGATGTGATGACGTCATCGCGCCTACACACGCAAGCCGGGGCCGGAGCTTTAAAGCAGGAGCTGATCTCACAGCTCCTGCATCGCGTATGTATTTCAGCTCATCGGCGGACGGACGCCGATGAGCTGAAATTGTGACAGGCAAGTGCCGGGGGGCCCCCAGAGGCTCTGTGGGCCCCGGCACTTGCCCGACTATGCCGTGCGCTGACGCCGGCCCTGATTAAAGTGAATGGGAAGTGCCCGCGTGTACGGTTCGGCATGAGCAGAGCTTGCCATATACGCCGGCACTTCCCATTCACTTCAATGGGACTGCTCGCAGTGAAAGAAGCAGCCCATTCATTTCTATGGGGAGTGCTCGTATCCCCGCTCCCATAGAAATGAATGGGAAGTGTTCGGCAGCCCTGCTGTAGCGCCGGCGTGTACGGCTGTGATTCACGCTGGTGTTACGTAGTGTGAATCCCCCTTTATAGGAATAACGTCCTGAAGCCTTGACTGGGATTCTTACCTTTATAAGTAACATAGTCCCAGATCTGCTGCATGGATGTAAAGAGTGAAATTCCGTCTGCCTTTAGTCACCAGGAGAGTCGCTTTAGGAGCTGATGGCATACACTGAACTCAAAAACATTTTGTAGGATTGTAATATCGTCGGCCTATCCTTAGATGGGACTTTGACACCTGAGTTCACCAATGAGCTGCTTTTGATGGCCTCGTCACTGAATCCCAAGCACCATAGAAGCTGAAGGGCCTGTAGTTGAATGCTAGCCTACGAGGAAGCCTTAGCTGAGGTCAGCCGTAACGTGACGTTTATGAAGAGGTCACTGGTGAAGCCCATCAGTAGCTGCAGTGGTCACCCGGCACAATCATCTGGGGGCTGTAATCACAAGATTGGACCTCTCATGGATGGAAATGATCCACTGCGGAGAGGTGAGGAAAGTTTTTTATGTTCTCGGCTCCTTCACTGTTACATGTTAAAAAACATGTCAGAAAACCCATTTAAAGTGACACAACAGTTTTGTCTGCACAATCCTGGTATGTAATGGTGCGCTGGTGATCTCGATGTCCATCAATAATCGGGAACAGCCTTCAATCCATTCACCTAACACAATGTGTAATGAGATTCTGTAATTGGGTCTCCTATATATATCTATATATACACATGTATACACCTCCTGTAATGAGATTCTGTAATTGGGTCTCCTATATATATCTATATATACACATGTATACACCTCCTGTAATGAGATTCTGTAATTGGGTCTCCTATATATCTATATACACATGTATACACCTCCTGTAATGAGATTCTGTAATTGGGTCTCCTATATATCTATATATATACACATGTATACACCTCCTGTAATGAGATTCTGTAATTGGGTCTCCTATATATCTATATATATATATATATATATATACACACACATGTATACACCTCCTGTAATGAGATTCTGTAATTGGGTCTCCTATATATCTATATACACATGTATACACCTCCTGTAATGAGATTCTGTAATTGGGTCTCCTATATATCTATATACACATGTATACACCTCCTGTAATGAGATTCTGTAATTGGGTCTCCTATATATCTATATATATACACATGTATACACCTCCTGTAATGAGATTCTGTAATTGGGTCTCCTATATATCTATATACACATGTATACACCTCCTGTAATGAGATTCTGTAATTGGGTCTCCTATATATCTATATACACATGTATACACCTCCTGTAATGAGATTCTGTAATTGGGTCTCCTATATATCTATATACACATGTATACATCTCCTGTAATGAGATTCTGTAATTGGGTCTCCTATATATCTATATATATATATATATATATATACACACACATGTATACACCTCCTGTAATGAGATTCTGTAATTGGGTCTCCTATATATCTATATACACATGTATACACCTCCTGTAATGAGATTCTGTAATTGGGTCTCCTATATATCTATATATATACACATGTATACACCTCCTGTAATGAGATTCTGTAATTGGGTCTCCTATATATCTATATACACATGTATACACCTCCTGTAATGAGATTCTGTAATTGGGTCTCCTATATATCTATATACACATGTATACACCTCCTGTAATGAGATTCTGTAATTGGGTCTCCTATATATCTATATACACATGTATACATCTCCTGTAATGAGATTCTGTAATTGGGTCTCCTATATATCTATATATATATATATATATATATATACACACACATGTATACACCTCCTGTAATGAGATTCTGTAATTGGGTCTCCTATATATCTATATACACATGTATACACCTCCTGTAATGAGATTCTGTAATTGGGTCTCCTATATATCTATATATATACACATGTATACACCTCCTGTAATGAGATTCTGTAATTGGGTCTCCTATATATCTATATATATATATATATATATATATATATATATATATATACACATGTATACACCTCCTGTAATGAGATTCTGTAATTGGGTCTCCTATATATCTATATACACATGTATACACCTCCTGTAATGAGATTCTGTAATTGGGTCTCCTATATATCTATATACACATGTATACACCTCCTGTAATGAGATTCTGTAATTGGGTCTCCTATATATCTATATATATACACATGTATACACCTCCTGTAATGAGATTCTGTAATTGGGTCTCCTATATATCTATATACACATGTATACACCTCCTGTAATGAGATTCTGTAATTGGGTCTCCTATATATATATACACATGTATACACCTCCTGTAATGAGATTGGTTCTTACACATTGTTATTCTTATTTATTCCGTTTCATATTAATTGTACAATCGAGCCACAAAGAAATTCTCCTTCCAAATACAATAATTGGGCTTGGGAAGTGTCAGGAAGCGGTGAAGTTACTGTCTCGTTACGCCGCGTTCCTGTAAGAGATGCCGCGCTCCTGCGAGATCTGCTGTGAAGCTGTTGACATTTTCATGTTTGCAAAACCTCGCAGCTTGATTTGTTGGTCCTGCAGAACTATCAAGGGGATTGGATAAAAATACCTGGAAGATTGTTTGACATAAAAGCAGCCTGTGTGAAATGCGGCCGAGCCGTTCTTGTCATGTGTAACATTAATAAGTAGGGAATAAGCGCAGCGTGTAGTCGGAGATGCCGCGCCATACTCATCCGGCCAAAGGTCCCCAATCAAATCCATTTATTACATCCTAGCTAATTGACATGGGACTTCTCATTAACGAGTAGTCAGATGTTTGCCCTGTGAATGTGCAGACAGAGCGCTACGTCTTCTGATGGCTATAAAGGGGATGTGATGGCTTGTAGCCTATAAATGGAGGAACAGGCGAAGGCGAGCTTCACATCTAAGTTGAAGTCTCTGAACTTCGCTTTGGATTCCACTTAAGATTGGCAGAGGGAAAATTCGTGTAAGGAGGACTTTACTCTCCGCGGGTTTCAGTATAAAACAATAGAAACTTGGCGGACCCCGTTATAGTCTATGGGGTGGAAAAATGAACCATGTTTGATAAGGCTTAAATGGATTGCCCTGATCACTGATCACCTGTCATCTTAAGTATAAGTGATAAGTGATCTGATTGGGGGGGTTCCTACCACTGGTACCATTCATTGGTCATATTAAAGGGGATCCAGTGTCCCTGGTTTAAATGGAGAGAGAGTTTGGCATGTGTAGATAGCTGAGTCCAGTGCGTAGATAGCGGAGTCCAGTGCGTAGATAGCGGAGTCCAGTATGTAGATAGCGGAGTCCAGTATGTAGATAGCGGAGTCCAGTATGTAGATAGCAGAGTCCAGTGTGTAGATAGCGGAGTCCAGTATGTAGATAGCAGAGTCCAGTGCATAGATAGCGGAGTCCAGTATGTAGATAGCTGAGTCCAGTGTGTAGATAGTGGAGTCCAGTGTGTAGATAGCAGAGTCCAGTATGTAGATAGCTGAGTCCAGTGTGTAGATAGCGGAGTCCAGTGTGTAGATAGTGGAGTCCAGTGTGTAGATAGCGGAGTCCAGTATGTAGATAGCTGAGTCCAGTGTGTAGATAGTGGAGTCCAGTGTGTAGATAGCAGAGTCCAGTGTGTAGATAGCAGAGTCCAGTGTGTAGATAGCAGAGTCCAGTGCGTAGATAGCGGAGTCCAGTGTGTAGATAGTGGAGTCTAGTGTGTAGATAGCGGAGTCCAGTGTGTAGATAGCAGAGTCCAGTACGTATATAGTGGAATCCAGTGCGTAGATAGTGGAGTCCAGTGCTTAGATAGCAGAGTCCAGTGTGTAGATAGTGGAGTCCAGTGCGTAGATAGCAGAGTCCAGTGCGTAGATAGCAGAGTCCAGTGCATAGATAGCGGAGTCCAGTATGTAGATAGCTGAGTCCAGTGTGTAGATAGCGGAGTCCAGTGTGTAGATAGCAGAGTCCAGTGTGTAGATAGCAGAGTCCAGTGTGTAGATAGCAGAGTCCAGTGCGTAGATAGCGGAGTCCAGTGCGTAGAAAGCGGAGTCCAGTGTGTAGATAGTGGAGTCTAGTGTGTAGATAGCGGAGTCCAGTGTGTAGATAGTGGAGTCCAGTACGTAGATAGTGGAATCCAGTGCGTAGATAGTGGAGTCCAGTGTGTAGATAGCGGAGTCCAGTGTGTAGATAGTGGAGTCCAGTGCTTGCCTAGTTTCATCAGTTCTATAGACTTTGTAGCCACCACGCACAAGTCGGATCATTGGCCATTCAAACAGGGCCCGCTGAATCCCAATTTTCATGATCTGTGCAGGTGTCAGCGATATTATCCCAGAAATACAGACACTAATCCCTTATCCTGTGGACAGGTCATAAATTGTTACTCTGGGACAGATCCTTTAAAGATTTTGATTTTCTGGCAGTGTTAGAGTTAATAATATTCTTTGTCATCTAGTAATACATTCTGTCTCCTTTCGGCATTGTTCAGTCTTCCCCTTGTTTCTGTATTGAGCTGTTCCCTCACTGAGTGTGACTGTGTATGGAGGACGGGGCCGAGTAAGGTGCAGAGGCAATGAGAGGAGCACGCGCTGTATACACAGTTATATCTCAGACATTATATAATCTACAGACTTGGATTAGGTGACATATGTTACGATGACATGAGGTGAGCGCTTACACATCAGTTGCCGTGTTTGCTGAACATTTTTGTGAACACGACCAACTATGCAGGCTGAGACTCTTCTGATCGAGGGTCCGATCCTCCATTCTGGATTAGTAGTTAAAGGGAAGGTCCTATCCTGGTCCATGACATCAAAACAGAATAGACTAGAACACTCCATTGAAATCAATGAGGGACGGAAGACACTCAGCTAAAAAATCTGCATTAACTTGTCCTGCACGGAGGCCTAAGGGAGCGTTCACACTACCGTCGGTTCAAAATCTTGTGCGGACATTAGCATTGGACACTCGCTGTGTCTGTGACATTTTGCATTGATTTAAATGGAGATCGGGTGCGTTCTGTTACTGTCCGTGTCTATCCTTAACTTTCCGTTCCCAAAGATGTCCGACTTTTCAAGGGGACAGCTAAACCTGACATGTGGGACATTAGCAGCGGACACTGACGGTAGTGTGAACGCCCCCTTAGAGATCATAGCACTATGTTATGGATCAGAAGTCGGGAACGTTCTGCATTAGGGCGGCATTTCATGGCCATGTAATAAAACCTGCGTCTATTCAGTAAGTTACATTGATCGGATTTAGTGACTGGAGGAAACACAAAAATGATTCATATAAAATATATTAAAACACAAAACAAATACTCTGAAGCCGCGGCACATTCAACACAAATAAACTCTTTACTGCTGCCTGGAATCAATACCCGACTTTACTGCCGGATTTAAGAAGCTTCAATGATAGAGGCCATTAAATCCGCTCTATTCATTACCGAACCCGCACAATGATTCTTCAATGAAAATCCTTCACTACATTAGGCTAAGAGATTCCCATCGATTGTCAGGCAGTCGTAAACGTGCAATGATCTGATCCTTTACACTTCACATTTCTAACTTCATTATTAAATGGGCTCCAACTTTTTAGACGACTTAGTCTGACATAATAGAACTTGTGATCCTGCACCAAAATAGAATGAATTGTATTTAATAAAAGTTGTTCTCTGCCTGGTAAACCTCTGTGATAAGGTGTCTCCTCCTTCCCAATTTGCCGTTCACTCTCTGTTACTAGGGAAGTTCCATCTGTAGAAACCCACAGGCTCAAGACAGAACACGGGGAGTGTCGGGGGAGGGCCGGGTCTCGTCATGTCCTCTGCATGTTTGCACATGGATCTGCTGCTCTGTGTCCTCTGCTTGTGTCTGCTGACAGAGGAGTCTGCACATTGTCACCGCAGCAGAGTATACTTGTGATATTGCATATGTCTGATGGCTGCTTGTGTGTTGTGGTTGATGGTTGGACTGATAGCCTGCAGATTTCTTTATTGTGCTCAGATTTCATTGTTTAGAGGGAATTGCAAAGCCTTATGGTAAGTCAGGGACGTGAAGTGTGGAACCGGCCGACATTGTCCTCAGCCCCTGCCTCAGAGAGAAATGCGAGGTGTTGTGTAATTATATGGGGGTTATTAGCAGCGGAATAACAAGTACAACACCTGTAACCCAAGCTAAGACCACAATGCAAGAGTTTGTCCAGCACAACCCTGCAAACTCAGGTCTATCTTGTGGAATCCCCTGGCGGGTTTCGCTGCTCGCTCATTAGTGAGAGGGTTCTGATATTAGTTTGTGACAGTGTCTGGTAAATCGTCTTCTGTTGTTCCCTGTGTCATTTGCATGTTTTTTATTCATTGATATGTAATAAATTACTTTAATATTTTTATAAGTACTTTATTGTGTTGTCTCAATGTTTTTTGGTTGAGTACTCTTTGCAATGCAGGGCAGAACTTGGGCGCTGGTTTACGGTATGGATCACCTGCTTAGGATATGTTTATACAGTCAAAATACTTGTTGGAAAAATCTAAAGAGTGTTTTAGGCTGTAGACCCTGCGGCAGGTGAGCCTTGGTCCTCTGCAGTTCCTGCCATGGGTTTGTACACAACGTATCCCCATTCAATGCCTTCAGTGGGGCGGGTGAGTATATGGCCATATATATATATGGCCAGGGCTGACACCAGAGTCAGACAGGACGGCGCACGTGAGGCAGATCTGAGGATATTGTACAGATTTGTTCCAGGCTTCCAGGATTCAATTTGAATATCCCAAATTGCTCCGTTTTGAATATGTATTGTGGTAAATGACTATAGTAGTGAGCCCAGATCCTCCAACACATAAACAGATGGACGATAGAAAACTAATAACCCCTTAATCAACAGAAAAGGTGTATTACAAATAATGGAGGATTCTTATCAGATCCAGTAGGTAATGAAGCATCTCACACTAGGGTCACGCAACGTATCAGGAGCAAGGGAAACACATTGGGTGCAGGAGAACAGTACTGAAACACCCCCAAAACAGATACCGCCCTAACAAGGGTGGTCCTAAAACCCAAAAAGCCCTATTTATATTTCGGCGCGTTCCACATAAGTGTTTCATCAGGGGATATTTAGAAGAGGGACCCGGTGATCTAAGCTGGTGATCTTCAAGCTCTGAGTGTAGGGAGCTCACCAAATAGTCCCAAAGCCTGCTGGAGCGCAGGAGAGGTAAGTGACAGTGATTTTATGTTCCCTCCCCTGGCCCTCCAATCATTATACTCCTGGGTCTGAGAAGATAATATATAATATAATGATAGCCGTGTTTTTGGGTTTCGCAGGCTCGTGGCCTCACTTACCGATCCCCGCTCCTACTGACAGCCGCCTCAGCAGAAGGGGAAGCGCAGGCCGCTGTGAGCAGGAGCGGGGATCAGTAAGTAAGTAGGACCCGCTGCGGTTACTCCAGGTAACGGCCTGGTAGAAAAACAAACAAAACATCAGAGGCCTGCCGGAGCTCCTAGTGTCCCGGGCCCTGTGGTAGCCGCTGCTATCCCAGTAGTTATACCGCTGCTCACCGGTCATGGGAACCTAAACCAGAAGCAAATCCCTCCCGATCACCTGCACCAGGAACATCGGAAGCAAAATGTTTCTATTGTTTTAATACAAGTTTTGGCTCGGGCGCTCAGGGTGGTTAAATGTAAGCGAATGGTTTGGGTTGCCCCGGAGGGTGATTGGCTTTTTATTAACATTTTAGTTTGAGGGTCAATTTGGAAAATAGAAATTCATTTTAAGGGCCATTCACACGGAGTAACACCTCGCGTGTATCACAGGCGTACACGCCGGCGTTACGGCAGGTCTGCCGAGCACTTCCCATTCACTTCAATGGGAGCGCTTGTAGGAGTAACGCGAGGTGTTACTCCGTGTGAATGGCCCCTTAAATAGAAAATGATTTGATTTTGCTTCTCTAATTTTTGCTTAATTAATTCCTAATAAAACATAAAAGGAATACAAATATAAAAAACCCTAAAAGAAAAAAAAAAATGGCCTCCAATCCCCCGAGTGCTCTCATGTGAATTCCCTTCTATGGTGCTAAATGGTCAATTCAATAGAAAAGACATGAAAATGTGGTCGTTTGCAGCAGTCCTGGAGATTTTCCTTTGCGTGCAGGGTCAGGCATGTGATCTCTTGTACAAATCCAGATAAGGCGAGTATACACGAGTATACGCAGTATAATGGGCTCCGGCACAACCTTCTGCTTTTATACTGTTTACCATAGACTATTTACAAAGCTGTAAGTTTTTACAAGAGATGGGACGTCACTAAGTGTTTCGCTTGTTCTTTCCAGAAACCGTCCGACTCCCTAAAAATAATAAGATGAGTCGTAAGCTTCCTAAAAAGCAATAAATACCAAGAGATGAAACGTCCCCGAGCCGCAGAGAGAGCGCCACGCCGCCGGACCTTCCCTTTATTACAGGTAATTAGTAACGTTCATGGAGATGAGAAGTTCTGACATTGACCTTGGCCTGTGAGTTTTCGGGCTTTGTGGTCCAGTATTCGCCAACCTTGTCCCCACAGTGTTTGGGAGATTCAGTTTTACTTAAGACATTCACATAGACCGCCAATCCATTAGTGTCACGAGCGTCTGAATTCAGCGCATTATCAGCTTTCCCGACCTGTGCCCGGTGTAAAGCGCTATCAGTCCCGGTACCGTAGAGCTTTACAGTCAGAAGGGCGTTTCTGACACTTAGCCAGGTACGCCCTTCTGCCTCGCGGCGCCTATCACGCTGTGCTCTAAGACTGGGGAGGAACGTCCCCCTCCCTCTGCTCACAGTGCTCGTCCATAGACCAGTATTATCAGGAGGGGAGGGGACGTTCCTCCCCAGTCTTGGAGCACAGCGCGATAGGCGCTGCTGGGCAGAAGGGCGTCCCTGGCTAAGTGTCAGAAACGCCCTTCTGACTGTAAAACCCTGCGGTACCGGGACCGATAGCGCTTTACACCGGGCACAGATCGGGAAAGCCGACAGTGCGCTGAATTCAGCCGTATATAGAACTGCATGTGCCCGATCTGATGAAAGGTCCTCTTTAAGGTTTTTATGTTCTGGGTTATCATAAGCTTCAGAATTTATTTTATTCCTTAATGCCAGGCCTGTTTAGACCTTAAAGGGGTGGCAAGATTCAGGCCATTATTGAGAGACAAAGGGAAAGGTGTATTATATTATTTATCCAGTGGATAAAAATCAGTCCATGATCATGTGATATCACATGACCATGGACTGTACATGACATGACCCTAGGCTGTATATCACATGACATATATCACATGACCCTGGACTGTATATCACATGACCCTGGACTGTATATCACATGACTCTGGACTGTATATCACATGATCATGGACTGTATATCACATGATCATGGACTGTATATCACATGACCATGGACTGAACCACTTAACGTAAACAATGAAAACTGTAGAGAATTGATACAGAAACGATATTGGAAACTTGTGTCACTGTTCACTATACAAACAATAAGGGCTCATTCACAAGGGGGGCGGTTAGGCGAATTTTGACCATATTTTGACTTGGGGAGCCAAGTCAAAATATTGTCAAAACCCGTCTGCTACGATGACACGGTTGCGGCTTCCCCCACCCCGGAGTCGGCTCAAATGAATGGGCCGACGTTGGAGGTTGCGGCTGACTGGTGGAAGTCGTGGCTCAGCAAGCCGTGGCTTCTGCCTGAAGAAAGGGCAGCTCTCCATAGACCACCATTGTAAAGGGGCAGATTATGACGTGGATTCCGCTGTCAAAATCCGCCCCTTTGGCCCTGTGTGAACTAGCCCTATCATTAGAATATTCATCGGACTCTGGACAATCCCTTTAGTAACTCTTTTCCTTTGGCCTCTCTGAATTTCAGCCGTCATAACTTTTTAATGTTTTTTCTCTTGGTCCTCCTTGCAGTGTCCGGCACTCTTCTGTGACATGATTGGTCTGGGGTCACGCCTGAGGCCTGTGATTGGACCACCAGTGGTCACATGGCCACTCCTAGCGTCGTAACGTCATGACTCTTGATCACCACTGAGCCCGTCACAGCTAAGCTCAAGCCAATGACATCACAGAACAGCGATGGACGCGGTGAGGAGGACAAGAGAGGTATCGGAAGGTGAGAATTAATGGGCCTCCACTTATTATAGTCTGGGGTCTCAGAGACCATTTTAGTTTGCAGAAGACGAATCTTCATTTGTTTGGTTTTTAAAAACTGAATAATTTGTAATATTTGGCAGGAATAGAGGGCAATTCCATCTCTAGTCAAGTCCGATTTTTTGTCCATTTTGACACATCCCTTCACATACTAATTTATTATTATTATTATTATTATTATTATTATTATATACTGAAATGTACGCGGAATCTGTGAAGACACTGCCCGTCGGATACAGAGATGGCTGTGAATATGGACATGTTATCATGGTGGCTTTTCGCCTCGGTCATCAGGGTTAGGAGTCTTAGTGTGACCTACCCGCAGACTAAGTAGACAAACAGCCCGGGGGTCCTTTCTAGGCCTCCAGGGATGGCTGCACGAGGGTCCCCCAATCTCCATTCAGGAACGTCTGTGTCCCAATCTAAGTTGCCCATTTGACCATTGTGTGCGGCGCTTATTCTAGACAGCCATAGAAGACCTCACTGTACAATGGGGCCGTATTAAAGCGGTGTATTGGTGGTTGTTGGGGGTTAAAAATTGCAGAATGAAATTGTTTTGGGAATAAATATTGAATCTAATAAACCAAATGATCTAATAGAAACCTGGCCTCGGCCGCTCCGCACGCCCACAACTCATTTCCCAGCCTTTTCCTCCTATTATATCTTCGCAGAGACATCGGCCCTTGGACATATTTGGCCAAACATTTGTTACGTTGAATTAAAAGCTAATGACTTTCATACGAGTCGGACGATAAATGGACATTTCCCTCCGGCCACGTCATTGGAATTTCTACGTCCCCTCTCAACCGAAAGAAAAAGCAAATCCTTATTAGTACCTTGTGGTTTGTGAGAGAAAATCTCCTGCCACTTCTTCTCTGTGTAACTTGTATGACATGTTGCTTTGACTCGACCAGTTCCTCTCGTTCATCCTCTTTATGTCTTTAAGAAAATAGCTCCAGGGAGGAGCAGAGAGTTCACCTCGTAGTTCGCTTAAGTTAAGCATTCGTGATAAACCTGGTATTGTATTTCACAAAGAATCGCGGTCTCGCAGTAATTTGTGAGTGTGCAGCCGCCGCCATGTGAAGCTTTTGATTAACCATTGTTTCGCATTGATGAAGGAGTTGCAATTCCCTCGGATTCAAACCCTCTTCATAATCCCATATCCTCCAAGCTCTCTTCATTATGTGATCATAATTATATCTATCTGGAGAGAGCGTAACCTCGCACCTACATCCAGCGAGTGCCAAGGTTTCCCACTATAATAAGCTGAATTCTCACCTCCTAATCCATTATTTCAATCATTAGACCTCAGTTTATTCCTCCCGAGAACATTAACATTTGAAAATGTGTCAACCCCGAGTCTGAAATTCATCATCATCACAGACCACCTGCCAAGTCATTAGGACGGAGCCTTGTGATATTCCTGCAGCCCCGGATTCATCCAACGTCTGACAAGAGTTTAGATGTGGAAATTGTTTTCAGGCAGTGGCGAGGGAAGGCCGGAGAAATGCGATGTGAGAGTGAAAATAAACTGCGATCAGGAATATACAAGGAGAGGCCAAATACGGAATCGGATCCCGGCTTCAAAGGCCCGATCGTTCTCGCAACAAGTAGTGACTAGAGATGAGCGAACACTAAAATGTTCGAGGTTCGAAATTCGATTCGAACAGCCGCTCACTGTTCGAGTGTTCGAATGGGTTTCGAACCCCATTATAGTCTATGGGGAACATAAACTCGTTAAGGGGGAAACCCAAATTAGTGTCTGGAGGGTCACCAAGTCCACTATGACACCCCAGGAAATGATACCAACACCCTGGAATGACACTGGGACAGCAGGGGGCGCATGTCTGGGGGCATAAAAGTCACTTTATTTCATGGAAATCCCTGTCAGTTTGCGATTTTCGCAAGCTAACTTTTCCCCATAGAAATGCATTGGCCAGTGCTGATTGGCCAGAGTACGGAACTCGACCAATCAGCGCTGGCTCTGCTGGAGGAGGCGGAGTCTAAGATCGCTCCACACCAGTCTCCATTCAGGTCCGACCTTAGACTCCGCCTCCTCCGGCAGAGCCAGCGCTGATTGGCCGAAGGCTGGCCAATGCATTCCTATACGAATGCAGAGACTTAGCAGTGCTGAGCCATTTCTGCTCAACTACACATCTGATGCACACTCGGCACTGCTACATCAGATGTAGCAATCTGATGTAGCAGAGCCGAGGGTGCACTAGAACCCCTGTGCAAACTCAGTTCACGCTAATAGAATGCATTGGCCAGCGCTGATTGGCCAATGCATTCTATTAGCCCGATGAAGTAGAGCTGAATGTGTGTGCTAAGCACACACATTCAGCACTGCTTCATCAAGCCAATACAATGCATTAGCCAGTGCTGATTGGCCAGAGTACGGAATTCGGCCAATCAGCGCTGGCTCTGCTGGAGGAGGCGGAGTCTAAGGTCGGACCTGAATGGAGACTGGTGTGGAGCGATCTTAGACTCCGCCTCCTCCAGCAGAGCCAGCGCTGATTGGCTGAATTCCGTACTCTGGCCAATCAGCACTGGCTAATGCATTGTATTGGCGTGATGAAGCAGTGCTGAATGAGTGTGCTTAGCACACACATTCAGCTCTACTTCATCGGGCTAATAGAATGCATTGGCCAATCAGCGCTGGCCAATGCATTCTATTAGCTTGATGAAGCAGAGTGTGCACAAGGGTTCAAGCGCACCCTCGGCTCTGATGTAGCAGAGCCAAGGGTGCGCTTGAACCCTTGTGCACACTCTGCTTCATCAAGCTAATAGAATGCATTGGCCAGCGCTGATTGGCCAGAGTACGGAATTCGGCCAATCAGCGCTGGCTAATGCATCCCTATGGGAAAAAGTTTATCTCACAAAAATCACAATTACACACCCGATAGAGCCCCAAAAAGTTATTTTTAATAACATTCCCCCCTAAATAAAGGTTCTCCCTAGCTATCCCTGCCTGTACAGCTATCCCTGTCTCATAGTCACAAAGTTCACATTCTCATATGACCCGGATTTGAAATCCACTATTCGTCTAAAATGGAGGTCACCTGATTTCGGCAGCCAATGACTTTTTCCAATTTTTTTCAATGCCCCCAGTGTCGTAGTTCCTGTCCCACCTCCCCTGCGCTGTTATTGGTGCAAAAAAGGCGCCAGGGAAGGTGGGAGGGGAATCGAATTTTGGCGCACTTTACCACGCGGTGTTCGATTCGATTCGAACATGGCGAACACCCTGATATCCGATCGAACATGTGTTCGATAGAACACTGTTCGCTCATCTCTAGTAGTGACACATCTCCAACTGAGAGGGGATTTCTAAACCTAAAGCCTCAAGAAAAACCATTAAGGTAGTCGGCAGCGAAACACAATAGCCGGAGACCTCAGGGCATATATACTGTATATATACAAGAGGTAGAAGGTATAGAATATATAGGAGGTATAAGGTATATATATATATATATATATATATATATATATATATATATATATATATATACAAGAAGTAGAAGGTATAGAATATATGAGATATAAGGTATAGACTATGTAAGAGGTATAAGGTATATAATATACAGTGTTGGCCAAAAGTATCGCCCCCTGCAGTCCTGTCAGATAATCCTCGCTGTCCCCCAGATAATGATTACACAGCACAGACTCTTATATAGTATATAAGTGACACAGGGTATATACAGTATAAGTATCGCCCCCTGCAGTCCTGTCAGATAATCCTTGGTGTCCCCCAGATAATGATTACACAGCACAGACTCTTATATAGTATATAAGTGACACAGGGTATATACAGTATAAGTATCGCCCCCCCTGCAGTCCTGTCAGATAATCCTCGCTGTCCCCCAGATAATGATTACACAGCACAGACTCTTATATAGTATATAAGTGACACAGGGTATATACAGTATAAGTATCGCCCCCCCTGCAGTCCTGTCAGATAATCCTCGCTGTCCCCCAGATAATGATT
This sequence comes from Leptodactylus fuscus, assembly GCF_031893055.1. Taxonomy (NCBI): domain Eukaryota; kingdom Metazoa; phylum Chordata; class Amphibia; order Anura; family Leptodactylidae; genus Leptodactylus; species Leptodactylus fuscus. The sequence goes on from NC_134267.1 coordinate 103,856, forward strand.
ACACAGCACAGACTCTTATATAGTATATAAGTGACACAGGGTATATACAGTATAAGTATCGCCCCCTGCAGTCCTGTCAGATAATCCTCGCTGTCCCCCAGATAATGATTACACAGCACAGACTCTTATATAGTATATAAGTGACACAGGGTATATACAGTATAAGTATCACCCCCTGCAGTCCTGTCAGATAATCCTCGGTGTCCCCCAGATAATGATTACACAGCACAAACTCTTATATAGTATATAAGTGACACAGGGTATATACAGTATAAGTATCGCCCCCTGCAGTCCTGTCAGATAATCCTCGGTGTCTCCAGATAATGATTACACAGCACAGACTCTTATATAGTATATAAGTGACACAGGGTATATACAGTATAAGTATCGCCCCCCCCACAGTCCTGTCAGATAATCCTCAGTGTCTCCAGATAATGATTACACAGCACAGACTCTTATATAGTATATAAGTGACACAGGGTATATACAGTATAAGTATCGCCCCCTGCAGTCCTGTCAGATAATCCTCGGTGTCCTCCAGATAATGATTACACAGCACAGACTCTTATATAGTATATAAGTGACACAGGGTATATACAGTATAAGTATCGCCCCCTGCAGTCCTGTCAGATAATCCTCGCTGTCCCCCAGATAATGATTATACAGCACAGACTCTTATATAGTATATAAGTGACACAGGGTATATACAGTATAAGTATCGCCCCCTGCAGTCCTGTGAGATAATCCTCGCTGTCCCCCAGATAATGATTACACAGCACAGACTCTTATATAGTATATAAGTGACACAGGGTATATACAGTATAAGTATCGCCCCCTGCAGTCCTGTCAGATAATCCTCGCTGTCCCCAGATAATGATTACACAGCACAGACTCTTATATAGTATATAAGTGACACAGGGTATATACAGTATAAGTATCGCCCCCTGCAGTCCTGTCAGATAATCCTCGGTGTCCCCCAGATAATGATTACACAGCACAGACTCTTATATAGTATATAAGTGACACAGGGTATATACAGTATAAGTATCGCCCCCTGCAGTCCTGTCAGATAATCCTTGGTGTCCCCCAGATAATGATTACACAGCACAGACTCTTATATAGTATATAAGTGACACAGGGTATATACAGTATAAGTATCGCCCCCCCTGCAGTCCTGTCAGATAATCCTCGCTGTCCCCCAGATAATGATTACACAGCACAGACTCTTATATAGTATATAAGTGACACAGGGTATATACAGTATAAGTATCGCCCCCCCTGCAGTCCTGTCAGATAATCCTCGCTGTCCCCCAGATAATGATTACACAGCACAGACTCTTATATAGTATATAAGTGACACAGGGTATATACAGTATAAGTATCGCCCCCTGCAGTCCTGTCAGATAATCCTCGCTGTCCCCCAGATAATGATTACACAGCACAGACTCTTATATAGTATATAAGTGACACAGGGTATATACAGTATAAGTATCACCCCCTGCAGTCCTGTCAGATAATCCTCGGTGTCCCCCAGATAATGATTACACAGCACAAACTCTTATATAGTATATAAGTGACACAGGGTATATACAGTATAAGTATCGCCCCCTGCAGTCCTGTCAGATAATCCTCGGTGTCTCCAGATAATGATTACACAGCACAGACTCTTATATAGTATATAAGTGACACAGGGTATATACAGTATAAGTATCGCCCCCCCCACAGTCCTGTCAGATAATCCTCAGTGTCTCCAGATAATGATTACACAGCACAGACTCTTATATAGTATATAAGTGACACAGGGTATATACAGTATAAGTATCGCCCCCTGCAGTCCTGTCAGATAATCCTCGGTGTCCTCCAGATAATGATTACACAGCACAGACTCTTATATAGTATATAAGTGACACAGGGTATATACAGTATAAGTATCGCCCCCTGCAGTCCTGTCAGATAATCCTCGCTGTCCCCCAGATAATGATTATACAGCACAGACTCTTATATAGTATATAAGTGACACAGGGTATATACAGTATAAGTATCGCCCCCTGCAGTCCTGTGAGATAATCCTCGCTGTCCCCCAGATAATGATTACACAGCACAGACTCTTATATAGTATATAAGTGACACAGGGTATATACAGTATAAGTATCGCCCCCTGCAGTCCTGTCAGATAATCCTCGCTGTCCCCAGATAATGATTACACAGCACAGACTCTTATATAGTATATAAGTGACACAGGGTATATACAGTATAAGTATCGCCCCCTGCAGTCCTGTCAGATAATCCTCGGTGTCCCCCAGATAATGATTACACAGCACAGACTCTTATATAGTATATAAGTGACACAGGGTATATACAGTATAAGTATCGCCCCCTGCAGTCCTGTCAGATAATCCTCGCTGTCCCCCAGATAATGATTACACAGCACAGACTCTTATATAGTATATAAGTGACACAGGGTATATACAGTATAAGTATCGCCCCCTGCAGTCCTGTCAGATAATCCTCGCTGTCCCCCAGATAATGATTACAAGCATAAACTCTTTGGTAATATCTTCAGTTATTTTGCTTGCAATGAAAAAACACAAAAGAGGATGAAAAAAAGTCACATCATTGATCATTTTTCAGAAAACCCCAAAACTGGTGTGGACAGAAGTATTGGCGCCCTCAGCCTAATACTTGGTAGCACAACCTTTAGACACAATAACTGCGCAGAACCGCTTCCGCTAACCAGCAATGAGTTTCTTACAAGGCTCTGCTGGAATCTTAGACAATTCTTCTTTGGCAAACTGCTCGCGGTCCCCCCTGAGATGTGAAGGGGGCCTTCTCCAAACTGCCACCAAGAGATCTCTCCTCCTCCCCCACAGGTGTTCTATGGGATTCAGGGCTGGACTCATTGCTGCCACTTTACAAGTCTCCAGGGCTTTCTCTCACCACCATTTTCTAGTGCTGACCTGAAGTGTGTTTTGGGTCCTTGTCCTGCTGGAAGAGCCCTGACCTCTGAGGGAGACCCAGCTTTCTCACACTGGGCCCTACATGATGCTGCACAATGTGTTGGTCGTCTTCAGACTTCATAATGCCATGCACACGGTCAAGCAGTCCAGTGCCAGAGGCAGCAAAGCAACCCCAAAACATCAGGGAACCTCTGCCATGTTTGACTGTAGTTATTGCCACCACCTGTTAGGTGCCTCAGGTAAGTAACAGGTGCTGTTAATTACACAAATTACAGAAGCATCACATGATTTTTCAAACAGTGCCAATACTTTTGTGCACCCCCTTTTTTATGTTTTCTGTGGAATTATATCCAATTTGGGTTTTTGACAATTCTTTTTGTGATTTTCCATTGAAGAGAAATTAAATGAAGATAATACGAAAGAGTTTGTGATTGCAATCATTATCTGGAAGAAAACAAGTATTATCTGACGGAATTGCAGGGGGGGCAATACTTTTGGCCATCACTGTTTAAGATATAAGTTATAGACTATAGAAGAGGTATAAGGTATATAATATATATGAGGTAGAAGGTATAGAATATAGAAGAGGTAGTGACAACAAATATCTATTTATCTCAGCATATATTTAGCATTAATATACAAATATTTTAAAATAATTAACTGATGCCAATTAATCTCAAAACTATCATGTATCTCCCGTATATCTAAATCTATATCCATCCATCTATAGGTCTATCCATTATCTATCTATAGATGTATCTAGCGTTTCTCTTCCCATCTCCACTAGAACATGAATATTCATATAAGATACAATCACTACATTCTGTTTCCGTATATTTCTATACAATTATGTGTTATGAAGTAACACCGGCGATCTGTAACATGTAGGAAGGATAATTCGTTCTAATGTCCATTATAAATGGATGTGTCTTCTTTCTGGCGGTGTGCACGGACGATTGTACTTGTGATGATCATCGTGAACATCTCGCACTGACTGACGATTCATCTTCATATCAGTGTCCCCCAGATAAATATACCTATAATCCATATGACTCGATACGGTTTTCTATCTCCATCTTATATTTGTCTATAAAAATGTCTGTTTGTGATTTTTGGATAAATTTTCCAACAAACCTAAAAATAGGGCTGAATACTCTGATCCAAATTAAGGTAAGCCCCCCCCCTTATATCCCTCAAGAGGAAAAAGTCAACTCTACCCCAGGGGAAAAAAATCTGGAAATCAGAAATAACCCCAAATCAGCAACCCACTGCTAGTAACCCGGGGCCTGAGCGAGTGATACTATTACAGGAAGGAGAAGAGATCTCCATGCTGGGCTTCAGGCTCAGGCCTCACGTTGCGGAAACGCAGAGTTTATTGCTGCATTTTTATTTTGAGCCAAAGCCAAGAAAGTCTACAAAAGGAAAGGGAAATATCCTGGAAGATCTCAGACTTCTACTTCTGCTCAATCCACTCCTGACTCTGGTCAAGAAACCGCAGCAAAATCTGCAACAAGAAAAGCTGCATTTCTGCAACGTGTGGCCTCAGCCTAAAGGGGGTTTCTTCCTAAAAATATAATAATTGGTTTATTGGCCCTCTATGAAATTTGGCTCTTGAATAAGATTTTGTCACCTGGGACAGGAACAGACCTAAGTGAATAAAACCTTTGGAAAACAAGTATAAATTGTCTTGTTGTAGTAATATTTATTGTGTTATTGTATATTGTTGTATATTGTTTTGTTGTATATTGTTGTACATTGTTTTGTTGTATATTGTTTTGTTGTATATTGTTGTATATTGTTTTGTTGTATATTGTTGTATATTGTTTTGTTGTATATTGTTTTGTTGTATATTGTTGTATATTGCACCATAATGTTGCATAATGTTTGTATCACAACAACTCGTATTAGTTACAATGTTCTGTATAATACAACTACTAATAGTAATACAGTGATACATTGTATAATGCCATAACAGGGGCTTGATAAAGTATCACCTGCAATGACTGCGGCACAAAGCATTCTGGGGATTCTCATTCCCGAATCTTCTCCATTGTACGGAGGGTTAATTTACCTAGTGAGAACAATATCAATCTCATAAAATAAAGCCGGATTAGAGAAGCTTTTTTGTTTTGAGACAAAGTGACTGCACTTGACAAGTTTAGACGTAGGTGTTAGTCCGTACAGTAACATATACGAGATCTTCCTCCTTTTAGATGGTATTGACACGAGGACTACGCCCTTCTTACCTACTAAGCCATTCTCCTTGCCTAACCTACAGGTGTGAGAGTCTTATGAAGTGTAAAGCCAAACCCCATGACCAACCGCGGCACAAACAGCCAGGGCCGGAGATTAGCAGCCGAGTACACAAAAAAGAAAATATTAAAATAGGTCAAAATATTTATTATAGAAACTAAAAATTATTCCAGAAGGGGTAAAAAATGCAGCAAATAAAGGGGTTGGAGATAATTTCGGCCGGGGTCTCTCTGTGCACCCTCATCTTACTCACTATGGAGGTCTTACCTATACCATTGATCTTTTATTTAATGAGTGTGCTATACCTCACTTCACCAATGGTGGCGCTGCAGGAGATTGGATCAATTGCTGGGACATTCTTTTGCGGATTGCAGCTGATCCCTGGAGTTCTAGTTGATTCATCACTAAGGTGCAGGTATTGCTAATAGTTAAAGATGAGCGAACACTCTTCGGATCAGCCGTTCCAAACACCACGCTCCCATAGAAATGAATGGAATGGAATTAATTTCTATGGGAGTGTGCTGTTCGGAACGGCTGATCCAAAGAGTGTTTGCTCATCTCTACTAATAGTAGTATATAATAATACCAGTAGTACCACGTGCAACCACAACCATGTGAATGGGGAAGGGATTTGTAGTTTGTGAATTTCTTGGACCCCCTTTCATGTATTAACCATAAATCTGTTACTATTTGCAATTTTCAGTCCGTCTTGTCCGAAATACAATCACAAGACGATTTTATTAGCAAACTCTTCTGTATCCGGCCTGAATATCCTGCACATACATAAGGATACAGCCGTGATCTATGGCCGGGACGTCAGACGGATAGATTCTCGCTAGGATTTTATGCATGCGAGCAGTTTATAGACATCGCCATAAATTATCGGAGTGATATTAAAGGAATACGTCTCAGTGACAGGTGATAAGGGCTCGGCGGCTGATACTGGAGGGTAACGGGTCAAACGCTTTACAATATGTATTCTCATGCAGATCAATCTCTGTAAACGCGTCATCTCATTAAAGCAGAAAATAGAACCGAGACAGATTAGAGAAAGTGTGGAAGAAATTCAATGAAAAATCACCTTGACTTCATAATAAGTCACAGCTGGCTCAGCACAATACACACCGGCGGGATAGAGCGCAATACACACCGGCGGGATAGAGCGCAATACACACAGGCGGGATAGAGCGCAATACACACAGGATAGAGCACAATACACACAGGATAGATCGCAATACACACAGGATAGATCGCAATACACACAGGATAGAGCACAATACACACCGGTGTGATAGATCGCAATACACACAGGCGGGATAGAGCGCAATACACACCGGCGGGATAGAGCGCAATACACACAGGCGGGATAGAGCACAATACACACAGGATAGAGCGCAATACACACAGGCGGGATAGAGCACAATACACACAGGCGGGATAGATCGCAATACACACAGGCGGGATAGAGCGCAACACACACAGGCGGGATAGAGCACAATACACACAGGATAGAGCGCAATACACACAGGATAGAGCGCAACACACACAGGATAGAGCACAACACACACAGGATAGAGCACAATACACACAGGATAGAGCACAATACACACAGGATAGAGCGCAATACACACAGGATAGAGCGCAATACACACAGGATAGAGCGCAATACACACAGGATAGAGCGCAATACACACAGGATAGAGCGCAATACACACAGGATAGAGCGCAATACACACAGGATAGAGCGCAATACACACAGGATAGAGCGCAATACACACAGGATAGAGCGCAATACACACAGGATAGAGCGCAATACACACAGGATAGAGCGCAATACACACAGGATAGAGTGCAATACACACAGGATAGAGCGCAATACACACAGGATAGAGCGCAACACACACAGGATAGAGCGCAATACACACAGGATAGAGCACAATACACACAGGATAGAGTGCAATACACACCGGCGGGATAGAGCGCAATACACACCGGTGTGATAGATCGCAATACACACAGGCGGGATAGAGCACAATACACACAGGATAGAGCACAATACACACCGGCGGGATAGAGCACAATACACACAGGATAGAGCGCAATACACACAGGATAGAGCGCAATACACACAGGATAGAGCGCAACACACACAGGATAGAGCGCAATACACACAGGATAGAGCGCAATACACACAGGATAGAGCGCAATACACACAGGATAGAGCACAACACACACAGGATAGAGCACAATACACACAGGATAGAGCACAATACACACAGGATAGAGCGCAATACACACAGGATAGAGCGCAATACACACAGGATAGAGCGCAATACACACAGGATAGAGCGCAATACACACAGGATAGAGCGCAATACACACAGGATAGAGCGCAATACACACAGGATAGAGCGCAATACACACAGGATAGAGCGCAATACACACAGGATAGAGTGCAATACACACCGGCGGGATAGAGCGCAATACACACAGGATAGAGCGCAATACACACAGGATAGAGCACAATACACACAGGATAGAGCGCAATACACACAGGATAGAGCACAATACACACAGGATAGAGCGCAATACACACAGGATAGAGCGCAATACACACAGGATAGAGCGCAATACACACAGGATAGAGCGCAACACACACAGGATAGAGCGCAATACACACAGGATAGAGCACAATACACACCGGTGTGATAGAGCACAATACACACCGGCGGGATAGAGCGCAATACACACCGGTGTGATAGATCGCAATACACACAGGCGGGATAGAGCACAATACACACAGGATAGAGCGCAATACACACAGGATAGAGCACAATACACACAGGCGGGATAGAGTGCAATACACACAGGATAGAGCGCAATACACACAGGATAGAGCGCAATACACACAGGATAGAGCGCAACACACACAGGATAGAGCGCAATACACACAGGATAGAGCGCAATACACACAGGATAGAGCACAATACACACAGGATAGAGCACAATACACACAGGATAGAGCGCAATACACACAGGATAGAGCACAATACACACCGGTGTGATAGATCGCAATACACACAGGCGGGATAGAGCACAATACACACAGGATAGAGCGCAATACACACAGGATAGAGCGCAATACACACAGGATAGAGCGCAATACACACAGGATAGAGCGCAACACACACAGGATAGAGCGCAATACACACAGGATAGAGCGCAATACACACAGGATAGAGCACAATACACACAGGATAGAGCGCAATACACACAGGATAGAGCGCAATACACACAGGATAGAGCACAATACACACCGGCGGGATAGAGCGCAAGACACACAGGATAGAGCACAATACACACAGGATAGAGCACAATACACACAGGATAGAGCACAATACACACCGGCGGGATAGAGCGCAATACACACAGGATAGAGCGCAATACACACAGGATAGAGCGCAATACACACAGGATAGAGCACAATACACACAGGATAGAGCACAATACACACAGGATAGAGCGCAATACACACAGGATAGAGCACAATACACACCGGTGTGATAGATCGCAATACACACAGGCGGGATAGAGCACAATACACACAGGATAGAGCGCAATACACACAGGATAGAGCGCAATACACACAGGATAGAGCACAATACACACAGGATAGAGCACAATACACACAGGATAGAGCACAATACACACAGGATAGAGCACAATACACACAGTATAGAGCGCAATACACACAGGATAGAGCGCAATACACACAGGATAGAGCGCAATACACACAGGATAGAGCGCAATACACACAGGATAGAGCGCAATACACACAGGATAGAGCACAATACACACAGGATAGAGCGCAATACACACAGGATAGAGCACAATACACACCGGCGGGATAGAGTGCAATACACACAGGATAGAGCGCAATACACACAGGATAGAGCGCAATACACACAGGATAGAGCGCAATACACACAGGATAGAGCGCAATACACACAGGATAGAGCGCAATACACACAGGATAGAGCGCAATACACACAGGCGGGATAGAACGCAATACACACAGGATAGAGCGCAATACACACAGGATAGAGCACAATACACACAGGATAGAGCGCAATACACACAGGATAGAGCACAACACACACAGGATAGAGCACAATACACACAGGATAGAGCGCAATACACACAGGATAGAGCGCAATATACACAGGATAGAGCGCAATACACACAGGATAGAGCACAATACACACAGGATAGAGCACAATACACACAGGATAGAGCGCAATACACACAGGATAGAGCGCAATACACACAGGATAGAGCACAATACACACAGGATAGAGCGCAATACACACAGGATAGAGCACAATACACACAGGATAGAGCGCAATACACACAGGCGGGATAGAGCGCAATACACACAGGATAGAGCACAATACACACAGGATAGAGCACAATACACACAGGATAGAGCACAATACACACAGGATAGAGCACAATACACACAGTATAGAGCGCAATACACACAGGATAGAGCGCAATACACACAGGATAGAGCGCAATACACACAGGATAGAGCGCAATACACACAGGATAGAGCGCAATACACACAGGATAGAGCACAATACACACAGGATAGAGCGCAATACACACAGGATAGAGCACAATACACACCGGCGGGATAGAGTGCAATACACACAGGATAGAGCGCAATACACACAGGATAGAGCGCAATACACACAGGATAGAGCGCAATACACACAGGATAGAGCGCAATACACACAGGATAGAGCGCAATACACACAGGATAGAGCGCAATACACACAGGCGGGATAGAACGCAATACACACAGGATAGAGCGCAATACACACAGGATAGAGCACAATACACACAGGATAGAGCGCAATACACACAGGATAGAGCACAACACACACAGGATAGAGCACAATACACACAGGATAGAGCGCAATACACACAGGATAGAGCGCAATATACACAGGATAGAGCGCAATACACACAGGATAGAGCACAATACACACAGGATAGAGCGCAATACACACAGGATAGAGCGCAATACACACAGGATAGAGCACAATACACACAGGATAGAGCGCAATACACACAGGATAGAGCACAATACACACAGGATAGAGCGCAATACACACAGGCGGGATAGAGCGCAATACACACAGGATAGAGCACAATACACACAGGATAGAGCACAATACACACAGGATAGAGCGCAACACACACAGGCGGGATAGAGCGCAATACACACAGGATAGAGCACAATACACACAGGATAGAGCACAATACACACAGGATAGAGCGCAATACACACAGGATAGAGCACAATACACACAGGATAGAGCACAATACACACAGGCGGGATAGAGCGCAATACACACAGGATAGAGCGCAATACACACAGGATAGAGCACAATACACACAGGATAGAGCGCAATACACACAGGATAGAGCGCAATACACACAGGATAGAGCACAATACACACAGGATAGAGCGCAATACACACAGGATAGAGCGCAATACACACAGGATAGAGCGCAACACACACAGGCGGGATAGAGCGCAATACACACAGGATAGAGCACAATACACACAGGATAGAGCACAATACACACAGGATAGATCGCAATACACACAGGATAGATCGCAATACACACAGGATAGAGCACAATACACACCGGTGTGATAGATCGCAATACACACAGGCGGGATAGAGCGCAATACACACCGGCGGGATAGAGCGCAATACACACAGGCGGGATAGAGCACAATACACACAGGATAGAGCGCAATACACACAGGCGGGATAGAGCACAATACACACAGGCGGGATAGATCGCAATACACACAGGCGGGATAGAGCGCAACACACACAGGCGGGATAGAGCACAATACACACAGGATAGAGCGCAATACACACAGGATAGAGCGCAACACACACAGGATAGAGCACAACACACACAGGATAGAGCACAATACACACAGGATAGAGCACAATACACACAGGATAGAGCACAATACACACAGGATAGAGCGCAATACACACAGGATAGAGCGCAATACACACAGGATAGAGCGCAATACACACAGGATAGAGCGCAATACACACAGGATAGAGCGCAATACACACAGGATAGAGTGCAATACACACAGGATAGAGCGCAATACACACAGGATAGAGCGCAATACACACAGGATAGAGCGCAATACACACAGGATAGAGCGCAATACACACAGGATAGAGTGCAATACACACAGGATAGAGCGCAATACACACAGGATAGAGCGCAACACACACAGGATAGAGCGCAATACACACAGGATAGAGCACAATACACACAGGATAGAGTGCAATACACACCGGCGGGATAGAGCGCAATACACACCGGTGTGATAGATCGCAATACACACAGGCGGGATAGAGCACAATACACACAGGATAGAGCACAATACACACAGGCGGGATAGAGTGCAATACACACAGGATAGAGCGCAATACACACAGGATAGAGCACAATACACACAGGATAGAGCGCAATACACACAGGATAGAGCGCAACACACACAGGATAGAGCGCAATACACACAGGATAGAGCGCAATACACACAGGATAGAGCGCAATACACACAGGATAGAGCACAACACACACAGGATAGAGCACAATACACACAGGATAGAGCACAATACACACAGGATAGAGCGCAATACACACAGGATAGAGCGCAATACACACAGGATAGAGCGCAATACACACAGGATAGAGCGCAATACACACAGGATAGAGCGCAATACACACAGGATAGAGCGCAATACACACAGGATAGAGCGCAATACACACAGGATAGAGCGCAATACACACAGGATAGAGCACAATACACACAGGATAGAGCGCAATACACACAGGATAGAGCACAATACACACAGGATAGAGCGCAATACACACAGGATAGAGCACAATACACACAGGATAGAGCGCAATACACACAGGATAGAGCGCAATACACACAGGATAGAGCGCAATACACACAGGATAGAGCGCAACACACACAGGATAGAGCGCAATACACACAGGATAGAGCACAATACACACCGGTGTGATAGAGCACAATACACACCGGCGGGATAGAGCGCAATACACACCGGTGTGATAGATCGCAATACACACAGGCGGGATAGAGCACAATACACACAGGATAGAGCGCAATACACACAGGATAGAGCACAATACACACAGGCGGGATAGAGTGCAATACACACAGGATAGAGCGCAATACACACAGGATAGAGCGCAATACACACAGGATAGAGCGCAACACACACAGGATAGAGCGCAATACACACAGGATAGAGCGCAATACACACAGGATAGAGCACAATACACACCGGCGGGATAGAGCGCAATACACACAGGATAGAGCACAATACACACAGGATAGAGCACAATACACACAGGATAGAGCGCAATACACACAGGATAGAGCACAATACACACCGGCGGGATAGAGCGCAATACACACAGGATAGAGCGCAATACACACAGGATAGAGCGCAATACACACAGGATAGAGCACAATACACACAGGATAGAGCGCAATACACACAGGGTAGAGCGCAATACACACAGGATAGAGCACAATACACACCGGTGTGATAGATCGCAATACACACAGGCGGGATAGAGCACAATACACACAGGATAGAGCGCAATACACACAGGATAGAGCGCAATACACACAGGATAGAGCGCAATACACACAGGATAGAGCGCAATACACACAGGATAGAGCGCAATACACACAGGATAGAGCGCAATACACACAGGATAGAGCACAATACACACAGGATAGAGCGCAATACACACAGGATAGAGCGCAATACACACAGGATAGAGCGCAATACACACAGGATAGAGCACAATACACACAGGATAGAGCACAATACACACAGGATAGAGCGCAATACACACAGGATAGAGCGCAATACACACAGGCGGGATAGAGCGCAATACACACAGGATAGAGCACAATACACACAGGATAGAGCGCAATACACACAGGGTAGAGCGCAATACACACAGGATAGAGCGCAATACACACAGGATAGAGCGCAATACACACAGGATAGAGCACAATACACACAGGATAGAGCACAATACACACAGGATAGAGCGCAATACACACCGGTGTGATAGATCGCAATACACACAGGCGGGATAGAGCACAATACACACAGGATAGAGCGCAATACACACAGGATAGAGCACAATACACACAGGATAGAGCGCAATACACACAGGATAGAGCACAATACACACAGGATAGAGCGCAATACACACAGGATAGAGCGCAATACACACAGGATAGAGCGCAATACACACAGGATAGAGCGCAATACACACAGGATAGAGCACAATACACACAGGATAGAGCACAATACACACAGGATAGAGCGCAATACACACAGGATAGAGCGCAATACACACAGGCGGGATAGAGCGCAATACACACAGGATAGAGCACAATACACACCGGCGGGATAGAGTGCAATACACACAGGATAGAGCACAATACACACAGGATAGAGCGCAATACACACAGGATAGAGCGCAATACACACAGGATAGAGCGCAATACACACAGGATAGAGCGCAATACACACAGGATAGAGCGCAATACACACAGGATAGAGCGCAATACACACAGGCGGGATAGAACGCAATACACACAGGATAGAGCACAATACACACAGGCGGGATAGAGCGCAATACACACAGGATAGAGCGCAATACACACAGGATAGAGCACAATACACACAGGATAGAGCACAATACACACAGGCGGGATAGAGCGCAATACACACAGGATAGAGCGCAATACACACAGGATAGAGCGCAATACACACAGGCGGGATAGAACGCAATACACACAGGATAGAGCACAATACACACAGGATAGAGCGCAATACACACAGGATAGAGCGCAATACACACAGGATAGAGCACAATACACACCGGTGTGATAGAGCACAATACACACAGGATAGAGCACAACACACACAGGATAGAGCACAATACACACAGGATAGAGCGCAATACACACAGGATAGAGCGCAATATACACAGGATAGAGCGCAATACACACAGGATAGAGCGCAATACACACAGGATAGAGCGCAATACACACAGGATAGAGCGCAATACACACAGGATAGAGCGCAATACACACAGGATAGAGCACAATACACACAGGATAGAGCGCAATACACACAGGATAGAGCACAATACACACAGGATAGAGCGCAATACACACAGGCGGGATAGAGCGCAATACACACAGGATAGAGCACAATACACACAGGATAGAGCACAATACACACAGGATAGAGCGCAACACAGACAGGCGGGATAGAGCGCAATACACACAGGATAGAGCACAATACACACAGGATAGAGCACAATACACACAGGATAGAGCACAATACACACAGGATAGAGCGCAATACACACAGGATAGAGCGCAATACACACAGGATAGAGCACAATACACACAGGATAGAGCACAATACACACAGGCGGGATAGAGCGCAATACACACAGGATAGAGCGCAATACACACAGGATAGAGCACAATACACACAGGATAGAGCGCAATACACACAGGATAGAGCGCAATACACACAGGATAGAGCACAATACACACAGGATAGAGCGCAATACACACAGGATAGAGCGCAATACACACAGGATAGAGCGCAACACACACAGGCGGGATAGAGCGCAATACACACAGGATAGAGCGCAATACACACAGGATAGAGCACAATACACACAGGATAGAGCACAATACACACAGGATAGAGTGCAATACACACAGGATAGAGCGCAATACACACAGGATAGAGCACAATACACACAGGATAGAGCGCAATACACACAGGATAGAGCGCAATACACACAGGATAGAGCACAATACACACCGGCGGGATAGAGCGCAATACACACAGGATAGAGCGCAATACACACAGGATAGAGCGCAATACACACAGGATAGAGCACAATACACACAGGATAGAGCGCAATACACACAGGCGGGATAGAGCGCAATACACACAGGATAGAGCGCAATACACACAGGATAGAGCGCAATACACACAGGATAGAGCGCAATACACACAGGATAGAGCGCAATACACACAGGCGGGATAGAGCGCAATACACACAGGATAGAGCGCAATACACACAGGATAGAGCGCAATACACACAGGATAGAGCGCAATACACACAGGATAGAGCACAATACACACAGGATAGAGCGCAATACACACAGGATAGAGCACAATACACACAGGATAGAGCACAATACACACAGGATAGAGCGCAATACACACAGGCGGGATAGAGCGCAATACACACAGGATAGAGCACAATACACACAGGATAGAGCGCAATACACACAGGCGGGATAGAGCGCAATACACACAGGATAGAGCGCAATACACACAGGATAGAGCACAATACACACAGGATAGAGCACAATACACACAGGATAGAGCACAATACACACAGGATAGAGCGCAATACACACAGGATAGAGCACAATACACACCGGCGGGATAGAGCACAATACACACAGGATAGAGCACAATACACACAGGATAGAGCGCAATACACACAGGATAGAGCGCAATACACACAGGATAGAGCGCAATACACACAGGATAGAGCGCAATACACACAGGATAGAGCGCAATACACACAGGATAGAGCACAATACACACAGGATAGAGCACAATACACACAGGATAGAGCACAATACACACAGGATAGAGCACAATACACACAGGATAGAGCGCAATACACACAGGATAGAGCACAATACACACCGGCGGGATAGAGCACAATACACACAGGATAGAGCGCAATACACACAGGATAGAGCACAATACACACAGGCGGGATAGAGCACAATACACACAGGATAGAGCGCAATACACACAGGATAGAGCACAATACACACAGGATAGAGTGCAATACACACAGGATAGAGCACAATACACACAGGATAGAGCGCAATACACACAGGCAGGATAGAGCACAATACACACAGGATAGATCGCAATACACACAGGATAGAGCGCAATACACACAGGATAGAGCGCAATACACACCGGCGGGATAGAGCGCAATACACACAGGATAGAGCACAATACACACAGGATAGAGCGCAATACACACAGGATAGAGCGCAATACACACCGGCGGGATAGAGTGCAATACACACAGGATAGAGCGCAATACACACAGGCGGGATAGAGCGCAATACACACAGGATAGAGCACAATACACACAGGATAGAGCGCAATACACACAGGCGGGATAGAGTGCAATACACACAGGATAGAGCGCAATACACACAGGATAGAGCACAATACACACAGGATAGAGCACAATACACACAGGATAGAGCACAATACACACCGGTGTGATAGAGCGCAATACACACAGGATAGAGCGCAATACACACAGGATAGAGCGCAATACACACAGGATAGAGCACAACACACACAGGATAGAGCGCAATACACACAGGATAGAGCGCAATACACACAGGATAGAGCACAATACACACCGGCGGGATAGAGTGCAATACACACAGGATAGAGCACAATACACACAGGATAGAGCGCAATACACACAGGATAGAGCGCAACACACACAGGATAGAGCGCAATACACACAGGATAGAGCGCAATACACACAGGATAGAGCACAACACACACAGGATAGAGCGCAATACACACAGGATAGAGCGCAATACACACAGGATAGAGCACAATACACACCGGCGGGATAGAGTGCAATACACACAGGATAGAGCACAATACACACAGGATAGAGCGCAATACACACAGGATAGAGCGCAATACACACAGGATAGAGCGCAACACACACAGGATAGAGCACAATACACACAGGATAGAGCACAATACACACAGGATAGAGCGCAATACACACAGGATAGAGCACAATACACACAGGATAGAGCGCAATACACACAGGATAGAGCAAAATACACACAGGATAGAGCGCAATACACACAGGATAGAGCACAATACACACAGGATAGAGCGCAATACACACAGGATAGAGCACAATACACACAGGATAGAGCGCAATACACACAGGATAGAGGGCTGTAAATTCCAATCCAAAACTCCTAGTCCACATATAGAAGCTTACATCATAAATATCCAACTACAGTGTTGGACAAAAGTATTGGCCCCCCTGCAATTCTGTCAGATAATACTCGTGTTCTTCCAGATAATGATTACAGTCACAAATTCTTTGGTATTTTCTTCGTTTAATTTGTCTTCAATGGAAACCACAAAAAGAATTGTCAAAAAGCCAAATTAGATATAATTCCACAGCAAACATAAACAAACTGTTTGAAAAATCATGTGATGCTTCTGTAATTTGTGTAATTACCAGCACCTGTTACTTACCTGAGGCACCTAACAGGTGGTGGCAATAACTAAATCACACTTGCAGCCGGTTGAAATGGATTAAAGTTGACTCCACCTCTGTCCTGTGTCCTTGTGTGACCACATTGAGCATGGAGAAAAGAAAGAAGACCAAAGAACTGTCTGAGGACTTGAGAAGCAAAATTGTGAGGAAGCCTGAGCAATCTCAAGGCTACAAGTCCATCTCCAAAGCCCTGAATGTTCCTGTGTCTACCGTGCGCAGTGTCAGTAAGAAGTGTAAAGCCCATGGCCCTGTGGCTAACCTCCCTAGATGTGGACGCAAAAGAAACATTGACCAGAGATTTCACCGCAAGATTGTGCGGATGGCGGATAAAGAACCTCGACTAACATCCAAACAAGTCCAAGCTGCCCTGCAGTGCGAGGGTACAACAGTGTCACCCCGTACTATCCAGCGTCAGCATCTGAATGAGAAGGGACTGTATGGTAGGAGACCCAGGAAGACCCCACTTCTTACCCACAGACAGAAGCCAGGCTGGAGTTTGCCAAAACTTACCTGAGAAAGCCAAAACCGTTCTGGAAGAATGTTCTCTGGTCAGAGGAGACAAAAGTAGGAGAAGGCCTCAACATAGAGATTACAGGAAAAAAGAGAAGAAGACGCCCCCTACAGTCAGACATGGCGGAGGGCCCTGATGGTTTGGGGTGGCTTTGCTGCCTCTAACACTGGACTGCTTGACCGTGTGCATGGCATTATGAAGTCTGAAGACGAACAACACATTGTGCAGCATCATGTAGGGCCCAGTGTGAGAAAGCGGGGTCTCCCTCAGAGGTCAGGGCTCTTCCAGCAGGACAAGGACCCAAAACACACTTCAGGTCAGCACTAGAAAATGGTGGTGAGAGAAAGCCCTGGAGACTTGTAAAGTGGCAGCAATGAGTCCAGCCCTGAATCCCATAGAACACCTGTGGGGGAGGGGGAGGAGAGATCTCTTGGGGGCAGTTTGGAGAAGGCCCCCTTCACATCTCAGGGGGGACCTGGAGCAGTTTGGAGAAGGCCCCCTTCACATCTACATGAGGAGGCCGCAGAACAATAAGCAGTAACTGCATCAGCCACAAATATACTGAGTAATACTAATCCTACTAATACCAGATATGTCACGTAGCCAGTCTGCGTGCCGGCCGCTTCCATTCATTTCTATGGGAGCGTGCTATTCGGAACGGCTGAATATTGTTTGCTGATCTCCACTACTTCAGACTGACCGTGACCATCGATGCAGTTGTCAGAGTTGGAGTTGGGAAAATAGAGGGGTCAGTCGGGGATTTGGCCTATTGACCCCACAGCCCTTTTTATTTTTTATGGAGCTCTTCCCAATGTGCGTGTGGTCCTTGGTAATCTCTGTATTGTTCCAGTTGTAGTTTATGTGCGGCCGTAGCAAGGACTAAGCTGAAATATTCAGAGGTCACTATACGTATACAGTATATATATGGATATATGGATATATGGATTAGAAGCTGATACAAGGTTAACCCTTCATTTCCTGCAGGACTTGTTCGGTCACTGTCAGGTAATTCCTTGGGGCTGAGATTATCTGATGTAACTGAATTCCTGAAGTGTCTGACGGCCGTGACAGTTCAATGTAACTTAAGACGTGAAACGAGATCTCTTACAGAATTCGGCTTTGAATAACCTTTAGGAATGAAGGGCTCAGGACGTTCTCGTCATTGTTCGCTTTTCTAAATGTCTTGTGGATTATTGGAAACCTTCTGTTTGGTTTGTGACAAAAGGCAAATAAAAGGCAAGTAATTGGTTAAACGGGATTAATGTCTTCCTTCTGCTGTGAAAAGAAATAAATGAATAAAGAAATCTCTCTCTATATCTAGAAATCCATAAGTAGATTGTATATATAAGTATAATATAGTAGATTTCCCCACATGTGTCCTCCGCACGTATAAGCAGCTCCAGCTCCTTCTATTGATTCCTCTATTACTGTGCATAGGGAGAAGTCTGTCAATCAGCGGTGGATCAGAGGAGGGAAAAGTCTGTCAATCAGCGGTGGATCAGAGGAGGGAGAAGTCTGTCAATCAGCGGTGGATCAGAGGAGGGAGAAGTCTGTCAATCAGCGGTGGATCAGAGGAGGGAAAAGTCTGTCAATCAGCGGTGGATCAGAGGAGGGAGAAGTCTGTCAATCAGCGGTGGATCAGAGGAGGGAGAAGTCTGTCAATCAGCGGTGGATCAGAGGAGGGAGAAGTCTGTCAATCAGCGGTGGATCAGAAGAGGGAGAAGTCTGTCAATCAGCGGTGGATCAGAGGAGGGAGAAGTCTGTCAATCAGCGGTGGATCAGAGGAGGGAGAAGTCTGTCAATCAGCGGTGGATCAGAGGAGGGAGAAGTCTGTCAATCAGCGGTGGATCAGAGGAGGGAGAAGTCTGTCAATCAGCGGTGGATCAGAGGAGGGAGAAGTCTGTCAATCAGCGGTGGATCAGAGGAGGGAGAAGTCTGTCAATCAGCGGTGGATCAGAGGAGGGAGAAGGCTGCCCATCAGTATAGAGGACCCCAGAGAGCTGCGATACTGGCTCACAGCACTTTCCTCATGTGATAAACTGTGTCACTTACATCTTGACATATATACCTCATGCTTGATATATCCATCAGGGTCAAAGGTCACCCACAATTGATTTTCTAATCCCTTGATGTTTCGATCAGTCCTCCTATAAATCCCTACAGTCTTAGATGCAGAGCTCCTTACAGATTTCCTTTCATAGGATCAGTCACTGGCATTTTCATGACTTAGAGGATCTTTACTGCTTCTGACCGACCATCAGTGTCAGCCATTGCTGAAGGAGTTGGAGGAGTTGGGGTTGGAGCTGCCGATTCCAGAGCCCTGGTGCAGCCCCAAACAGCTCCTGGAGCCCCCAAACCACCATGTCATGTTAAAGAGGACCCGCCGTCACCTCCTGCACCAGCTCCAAGTCTTTGCATTCTGCAGTAGTTGCTGCTCCGCTGATCCCGGCCTTCACCGTTCTGGACTTATTGTCTCTATTATTATTATCAGCACCATAGATGGCTCTGTACATAAAGATGGGCGGTCCTGGGCTGAGCAGACAGATTGGGACCACCCACTTGACAGTAGAGAGCCTAATTACCATATTGGGTAGATAAAGTAATAGAAATGATTGCTCAGGAACGGCGGGCGCAAGAGAAAAAATTCCAACTGCTCTAATCAGCGGAGCGGCAACTATTGAAGAATGCCAAGAGCGGGAGGTGGGGAGAGGTCCCTTTAAGAGTCAGTAAGTAAACACATGAGGCGCTAGATGGGGGTTCGGATAACACGTTTTACAAAGTTCCTCCTCTTCCATCCAGATAACTCCAAAGTGACAAGCTCAGCTCTGCTACATCTGTAGGTGCTGTGTTCTCCTTTTTAACATGCGCCTCATTGAGCTGCTAAATGTTTGTGAAGTGCTCCTTCAAGTGTGTTTGTTTCTACGAATTACCCCTAATATGTGTAAATTTATTCCGGAAAGCTCATTTATTCAACGTTTGCTCATTTTGCAAGGGAAAACATCATTTCTTAAAGATCCCGTAGCTTCGCGGTGATGAATGTTGGTGAGCGCGGCCCCTGCGTTGCGGCACAGAACATGGTTGGGGCGAGCGTGTGATGACAGCTGAGGGTTTGCCATTTTATGCTTCAGGGAGCTGCAGCACATTGCACTGTTTGCTTTTGGCTTTGCCCCTCTTGTTCTCACATGGATTTATCATTGCTTGTGTTATTCTAACATCTTAGGCGGATCAGTAAGTGTTTGCTTTTCTTTGCAGCTAATACTCCGAGCGCCCCGGCTGTAGCCGTATTCACATCACGCATCTGTGTTTGCAATGTCTTCTCTCAAAGAGCCGCAGACCAATATTTGCAAAGCTTCGGCTTCTTCTCCTCGGCTTTCTGTTGTGCTGTTGACTTTGTATTCGCTGCGAGTCCTTTGTCGTCGGACTTGACGTCGCTGTTTCCTGGTTAATCTGCAGGTTCTTTGAAAGCAGTAACTCACATCACCGTTAAGACCGTTTCTTTCCCCGCCGTGACGTTGCAAATACTTGTACAAAAGTGTCTGACGGCTTCATATCATGCCATGGAGATCCCACTGTCAATTTTTTTTTATAGATTTGTGTATTTGTAGACAATTAACAGTTAAACATTAGAGATGAGCGAACAGTAAAATGTTTGAGATTCGATATTCGTTTCAAGCAGCCCCTCAATATTCAACTACTCGAATCGAATACCGAATCCTATTACAGTCTATGGGGGGGGGGATGCTCGTTTCAGGGGTAGGCAACGTTCAAACAAATTATACTTACCAAGTCCACGAGTGAGGGTCGGGCTGGATCCTCCGAGCAGTCTTCTCCTTGCAGCGTCCCCGCGGCGTCTTCCGGCTCTAAATTCACTCTGCCAGGCATCGGCACTACAAGCGGACATGCGCAGTCGGCGATGCCCAGGCCCGATGCCTGGCAGACTGAATGAAGAGCCGGAAGACGCCGCGGGGAAGCTGCACAGAGAAGACTTCTAAAGGTAGGAGAAGAACCAGCGTTGATTGGCCGACTGTATAGCATTCAGCCAATCAATGCTGTTTCTGCATCAAACTTTTCCATTCGAATAGCGAGTGGTACTCAATCGAGTACGAGTATTTCAAATACCGTAGTAAGTGTAAGCAGCCATTTTCTTGTAGTGCGGACATGCGCCTAAGCAGAGTGAATGCAGAGCCGGAAGAGGACGCGGGGACGCTGCAGGGAGAAGACTTCTAAAGGTAAGAGAAGAACCAGCGTTGATTGGCAATGTATAGCATTCTGCCAATCAACGCTGGCTCTGCATTGAATCTTAACTTCGAACAGCGAGTAGTATTCGATCGAGTGCGAGTATTTCGAATACTGTAGTATTCGATCGAATACCTACTCAATCGAATACTACTCGCTCATTTCTAGTAAGTAACAGGAGGGGTATAGCTACAGCTTTCGTGGCACTGTGTCACTTGTTACAGTCTCTCAGTGGGCACTGGATTCCTCTGGGACTCCTGCTCTGTCTCTCCAAGGCAGCACCTTCCTCCTTATTGCAGTAAAGAAGCTGCTGCACACTCCTGTGTCCTTGTTGCACTCCTATCACATGTGCTCTGCACTTCTCTTACTTGCACTGGTCTGTGTTGCACTTCTATCCCAGGTGCTCTGCACTTCTCTTACTTGCACTGGTCTGTGTTGCACTTCTATACCAGGTGCTCTGCACTTCTCTTGCTTGCACTGGTCTGTGTTCCACTTCTATACCAGGTGCTCTGCACTTCTCTTGCTTGCACTGGTCTGTGTTCCACTTCTATACCAGGTGCTCTGCACTTCTCTTGCTTGCACTGGTCTGTGTTCCACTTCTATACCAGGTGCTCTGCACTTCTCTTGCTTGCACTGGTCTGTGTTGCACTTCTATACCAGGTGCTCTGCACTTCTCTTGCTTGCACTGGTCTGTGTTCCACTTCTATACCAGGTGCTCTGCACTTCTCTTGCTTGCACTGGTCTGTGTTCCACTTCTATACCAGGTGCTCTGCACTTCTCTTACTTGCACTGGTCTGTGTTGCACTTCTATCCCAGGTGCTCTGCACTTCTCTTGCTTGCACTTGTCTGTGTTGCACTTCTATCCCAGGTGCTCTGCACTTCTCTTACTTGCATTGGTCTGTGTTGCACTTCTATCACTTGTGCTCTGCACTTCTCTTGCTTGCACTGGTCTGTGTTGCACTTCTATCACTTGTGCTCTGCACTTCTCTTACTTGCACTGGTCTGTGTTGCTCTTCTATTACATGTGCTCTGCACTTCTCTTACTTGCACTGGTCTGTGTTGCACTTCTATCACTTGTGCTCTGCACTTCTCTAACTTGCACTGGTCTGTGTTGCACTTCTATCCCAGGTGCTCTGCACTTCACTTGCTTGCACTGGTCTGTGTTGCACTTCTATCCCAGGTGCCCTTCACTTCTCTTGCTTGCACTTGTCTGTGTTGCACTTCTATCACTTGAGCTCTGCACTTCTCTTACTTGCATTGGTCTGTGTTGCTCTTCTATTACATGTGCTCTGCACTTCTCTTACTTGCACTGGTCTGTGTTGCACTTCTATCCCAGGTGCTCTGCACTTCACTTGCTTGCACTGGTCTGTGTTGCACTTCTATCACTTGTGCTCTGCACTTCACTTGCTTGCACTTCTATCACTTGTGCTCTGCACTTCTCTTACTTGCACTGGTCTGTGTTGCACTTCTATCCCAGGTGCTCTGCACTTCACTTGCTTGCACTGGTCTGTGTTACACTTCTATCACTTGTGCTCTGCACTTCTCTTACTTGCACTGGTCTGTGTTGCACTTCTATCACTTGTGCTCTGCACTTCTCTTACTTGCACTGGTCTGTGTTGCACTTCTATCCCAGGTGCTCTGCACTTCTCTTGCTTGCACTTGTCTGTGTTGCACTTCTATCCCAGGTGCTCTGCACTTCTCTTGCTTGCACTGGTCTGTGTTGCACTTCTATCACTTGTGCTCTGCACTTCTCTTACTTGCACTGGTCTGTGTTGCACTTCTATCCCAGGTGCTCTGCACTTCTCTTGCTTGCACTGGTCTGTGTAGCACTTCTATCCCAGGTGCTCTGCACTTCTCTTGCTTGCACTGGTCTGTGTTGCACTTCTATCACTTGTGCTCTGCACTTCTCTTACTTGCACTGGTCTGTGTTGCACTTCTATCACTTGTGCTCTGCACTTCTCTTACTTGCACTGGTCTGTGTTGCACTTCTATCCCAGGTGCTCTGCACTTCTCTTGCTTGCACTTGTCTGTGTTGCACTTCTATCCCAGGTGCTCTGCACTTCTCTTGCTTGCACTGGTCTGTGTTGCACTTCTATCACTTGTGCTCTGCACTTCTCTTACTTGCACTGGTCTGTGTTGCACTTCTATCCCAGGTGCTCTGCACTTCTCTTGCTTGCACTGGTCTGTGTAGCACTTCTATCCCAGGTGCTCTGCACTTCTCTTGCTTGCACTGGTCTGTGTTGCACTTCTATCCCAGGTGCTCTGCACTTCTCTTACTCGCACTGGTCTGTGTTGCACTTCTATCCCAGGTGCTCTGCACTTCTCTTGCTTGCACTGGTCTGTGTTGCACTTCTATCCCAGGTGCTCTGCACTTCTCTTACTTGCACTGGTCTGTGTTGCACTTCTATCACTTGAGCTCTGCACTTCTCTTACTTGCACTGGTCTGTGGTGCACTTCTATCACTTGAGCTCTGCACTTCTCTTGCTTGCACTGGTCTGTGTTGCACTTCTATCACTTGTGCTCTGCACTTCTCTTGCTTGCACTGGTCTGTGTTGCACTTCTATCCCAGGTGCTCTGCACTTCTCTTACTCGCACTGGTCTGTGTTGCACTTCTATCCCAGGTGCTCTGCACTTCTCTTGCTTGCACTGGTCTGTGTTGCACTTCTATCCCAGGTGCTCTGCACTTCTCTTACTTGCACTGGTCTGTGTTGCACTTCTATCACTTGAGCTCTGCACTTCTCTTACTTGCACTGGTCTGTGGTGCACTTCTATCCCAGGTGCTCTGCACTTCTCTTGCTTGTACTGCACTGTGTTGCACTTCTATCCCAGGTGCTCTGCACTTCTCTTGCTTGCACTTGTCTGTGTTGCACTTTTATCCCAGGTGCTCTGCACTTCTCTTGCTTGCACTGGTCTGTGTTGCACTTCTATCACTTGTGCTCTGCACTTCTCTTACTTGCACTGGTCTGTGTTGCACTTCTATCCCAGGTGCTCTGCACTTCTCTTGCTTGCACTGCGCTGTGTTGCACTTCTATCCCAGGTGCTCTGCACTTCTCTTACTTGCACTGGTCTGTGGTGCACTTCTATCCCAGGTGCTCTGCACTTCTCTTGCTTGCACTGCGCTGTGTTGCACTTCTATCCCAGGTGCTCTGCACTTCTCTTGCTTGCACTGCGCTGTGTTGCACTTCTATCCCAGGTGCTCTGCACTTCTCTTGCTTGCACTGGTCTGTGTTGCACTTCTATCCCAGGTGCTCTGCACTTCTCTTGCTTGCACTTGTCTGTGTTGCACTTCTATCCCAGGTGCTCTGCACTTCTCTTGCTTGCACTGGTCTGTGTTGCACTTCTATCCCAGGTGCTCTGCACTTCTCTTACTTGCACTGGTCTGTGTTGCACTTCTATCCCAGGTGCTCTGCACTTCTCTTGCTTGCACTTGTCTGTGTTGCACTTCTATCCCAGGTGCTCTGCACTTCTCTTACTTGCACTGGTCTGTGTTGCACTTCTATCACTTGAGCTCTGCACTTCTCTTACTTGCACTGGTCTGTGGTGCACTTCTATCCCAGGTGCTCTGCACTTCTCTTGCTTGCACTGCGCTGTGTTGCACTTCTATCCCAGGTGCTCTGCACTTCTCTTGCTTGCACTTGTCTGTGTTGCACTTCTATCCCAGGTGCTCTGCACTTCTCTTGCTTGCACTGGTCTGTGTTGCACTTCTATCACTTGTGCTCTGCACTTCTCTTACTTGCACTGGTCTGTGTTGCACTTCTATCCCAGGTGCTCTGCACTTCTCTTGCTTGCACTGCGCTGTGTTGCACTTCTATCCCAGGTGCTCTGCACTTCTCTTGCTTGCACTGGTCTGTGTTGCACTTCTATCACTTGTGCTCTGCACTTCTCTTACTTGCACTGGTCTGTGTTGCACTTCTATCACTTGTGCTCTGCACTTCTCTTACTTGCACTGGTCTGTGGTGCACTTCTATCCCAGGTGCTCTGCACTTCTCTTGCTTGCACTGCGCTGTGTTGCACTTCTATCCCAGGTGCTCTGCACTTCTCTTGCTTGCACTGCGCTGTGTTGCACTTCTATCCCAGGTGCTCTGCACTTCTCTTGCTTGCACTTGTCTGTGTTGCACTTCTATCCCAGGTGCTCTGCACTTCTCTTGCTTGCACTGGTCTGTGTTGCACTTCTATCACTTGTGCTCTGCACTTCTCTTACTTGCACTGGTCTGTGTTGCACTTCTATCCCAGGTGCTCTGCACTTCTCTTGCTTGCACTGGTCTTTGCTCTTCTCCTTCAGTGCAGACATGTGCTCTGCTTGCTGCAGCACTTCTGTACCTGGCCGGGCTGTTCTGCTTGGCTTTGGTCACTATGTGACACCATCCTTGAGTCCTGTTAGCAGACAGGGCTTCTGTTCTCCAGCACTGCAGTCTCCTCCCTCTGGCAGCCATGTGTGCCCCCCAGACTTCCTGTGCCCCCGGCTTCTTCTTCCCCAGGTAACTCTATAGTCTTTAGCTGGGAACTCTGCTGGATTGGGATGATAGCAGCAAGTCTGTATGTTTATATCCTCCCCGGGTCTCTGATCATTGCGACATGTTCCCCTTGGTGCCCAGCCATTCCTAGTTAAGCCACTGGTTGCGCCACATTTGTCATTCTGTGTGAGGGCAAAATTGGTGGAGTGAGGTGGACAGCAAAGTACGCTGGAGCAGGAACGCATCGGCCGACAAATTTGCTATAACTCACCCCTTCTGCCCCGACCTATACATGAAACCTACACCAGAATGACTCTAGTAAAGCTCCCATAGCACCGGTAAATTATCACCATAGTATCTGTGGGGGGGCGGGAGTGGACGTTGCTTTGGACTGTGATGTCACCACAACCCCTGGATCCATCATTTACAATCCTCAGGACCAGGTAAGACAATTACTACTCCCTGGACAAGTCCTCAAGAAACTGCCCCTCAGCTGTTGGGAACAACTAGCGGTGAACCTGCCCCTTTCGCCGCCCGAGGCAAACTACAGAATGCTGCCCCCCTCCGGGGGAGGGGCAGAGCGGGGCGTGACTGAGCGGAGGGGGCGTGGTGAATCGAAGGGGGCGGGGCTTAGCGGCGTTCGCAGGCAGAGAGCAGGCACAGAGACGACCTGCTCTCTGCCTGAGCATGAGAGGAGGCCACTGGAGCAGCGCTGCTCCAGTGGCCTCCCCAATCCACCGCTCGGTGCTAAGCCAGTCCAGGACAGCTTGTCCTGGACTGGCTTAGGTAAGCAAAAATGCCGCCCTCCCTGAGGCCCTGGCATAGCGCCGCCTGAAGCGCTCGCTTCAGGTCGCCTCATGGGAGGTGCGGCGCTGGGAACAACTCCAGGGAATAATAATCAAATTATTATTATTATTATTATTTCATCATATAATTATTATTACACTTTCACATCATTCTTATATTCACATCTCATTTCATTATTGATACTTTTTTGATACTTTGTCATTGTCAGTTTCTCTCCTATAACTATTTTTTGAGAAATGCAAAATTATCTAAAAATGAATTGAATTGTAAAAGTTGTGAAACTTCCGTGTGAACATTTCTGTCCTCAGAGGTTCCAGTTATGGCGATTTGTATCAGCAGAAGAGGAATAAGGAAGTCATTGAGGGAACGCGCGGCTTGTGTGTGTGTGGACAGAAAGGTGTGGAGAGGCGAAACACCAACCAGCAACTTACGTAAAAGAATCTGCGAAGGGCAAACAAACAAACAGACGCCATGGAAACCAGGACAATGACTGATCAGATTCTGGAGGACGGGGGATGATGATGGGGCGGATAGAGATGGTGCAGGAGGAGCTCGGCAGTACTTTGTCTTATTCAACTCCTACTTACCGGGTAAGGGCCCACGTCATGAGCAAAAAGCAATACATTGCAATGCATTGTATTAGTCATCAGACCCCCTGGGGGTCTAATAAATGCAAAAAAAAATAAAATTTAAAAAGTAAAAAAAAATATAAAAAAATTAAAAAGTATTAAAAATTCAAATTCCCCCGTTTCCCTAGAACACACATAAAGGTAGTTAAATCCTGTGACACCCCTACACATTAGGTCTCTCTGTATCTGAGAACGCCGGCTCTACAAATCTATACAAATAGTTTTCCTGTACGGTAAATGTCGTAGCGGGAAAAATGGTCAAAAGTGCCAAACCACCATTTTTTCACTGTTTTGCCTCTGATAAAAATTTTAATAAAAAATGATCAAAGCAATAGCAATTCCCCAAAATGGTAGAAGTAAAAAGTATGCCCGGCCCCGCAAAAAAAGATGCCCTATACATCCTCGTACACGGAAGAATAAAAAAGTTACGGGTGTCAGAATATGGCGAGTTTTAGAAAAAAAAAAAAAATTAGCAGTTTTGGATTTTTGTTAAGGGGTTAAATGTAAATAAAATCATAGAAATTTGGTATCTCCAGAATCGTACCGAAACACAGAGTACAGGGGACAGGTCATTGTGGCTGCGGAGTGAACGCCGTAAAAACGAAGCCCATAAGAAAGTCGCACAAATGCACTTTTTCTTCAAATCCCTCGCATTCTGAATTTTTTTACAGCCTCCCAGTATATTGTGCAGAATAATTATTGGCGGCCTCAGGAAGAAAAATTTGTCCTGCAAACATTAAGACCTCATATGGCTCTGAGAGCGGAGAAATAAAAAAGTTATTTGGTTTGGAAGGAGGGGAGTCCAAAACAAAAACGAAAATCAAAAAATTCCGTTGGTGGGAAGGGGTTAATGGTGCTATAAATAAATTAATAATAATAATAATAATAATAATATATAATAATAATAATATATAATAATAATAAAAATAATAAATAATAATAATAATAATAATAATATATAATAATAATAATAATAATAATAATAATAATAATAATAATATATAATAATAATAATAATAATATATAATAATAATAAACAATAATAATAATAATATATAATAATAATAATATATAATAATAATAATAATAATATACAATAATAATAATAATAATATATAATAATAATAATAATAATAATATACAATAATAATAATAATAATATATAATAATAATAATAATATATAATAATAATAATAATATACAATAATATACAATAATAATAATAATAATAATAATAATAATAATAATAATAATAATATACAATAATAATAATATATAATAATAATAATAATAATAATAATAATAATAATAATAATATATAATAATAATAATAATAATAATAATAATAATAATAATAATATATAATAATAATAATAATAATAATATATAATAATAATAATAATAATAATAATACGACATGCTGTAGTTTACAAAAACATGAGACTTTTTAAAAACCTAGCATTTCTGCTGTGGATAATTTTTTTGCAATGTGTGGATGGGATTCGCCAGTCGCCACAACCAAACTCTGTTATTTTACAATGTGGGGCCGCTGCCTAAAGAGAATCTTTTTTTTTTTTTTCTATATATAGATTGTGTGCCCCATGCAGGGCCCCACATAGAGCTCACAATGTACATTTCCCCTATCAGTATGTCTTTTTGGAGTTGGGATGGAAATCCACACAAACACGGGGAGAACATACAAACTCCTTGCAGATGGTTTTTGGCAGGATTCAGACCAAGGACTCCAGCGCTGCAAGGCTACAGTGCTAACCACTGAGCCACCATGTGGCCCCGCCTAAAGAGAATCTTTGACCCTAAGATCGCTCTCCAATCTCTAGACCTCAGGCGGATGCTCAGATTGTGGGATAAGATCTCGTATAACTTGTCACTTATTGATTGCAGTCTATGCTCAGTCTCAGTTTGGGGGTCCAGTGGGCGGTCTCATCCAGTAACTGATAAAAGAGTTGTCGGAGATCATTTATTTTTTATTTTAGTTCTGTGCTGTCCTGGGTCTCCAGTGTCTCCCTGCCCGGGCTGCTCCTGCACCTCCTTTCTTTTCTTCTGGTGGAAGTCTCCATCGCACTTGATTGCCAATCATTGGCCCCCGCGGAGGACGTGCGGTGCGACTACCTGCGACTTCCTTTGTCCTTTCCTTAAGCCATCGATTGACCTAAGGAAAGAGACAGCGGAGCAGCGGGAC
Organism: Leptodactylus fuscus; assembly: GCF_031893055.1. Classification (NCBI taxonomy): domain Eukaryota; kingdom Metazoa; phylum Chordata; class Amphibia; order Anura; family Leptodactylidae; genus Leptodactylus; species Leptodactylus fuscus. The sequence continues at coordinate 134,470 of NC_134267.1, forward strand.
CGGACCGCGCTGGGAGACACCAAAGCATCCAACTATACCATTAAGCAGATGGAGGGGGAGCATTAAACTTAGGGGGAGAGATGAACAGGGCCATTAACCTGGGGGCAGCTGGAGGGGGATGCGTTTGCCTCCAGCTGCCCCATAGTTTCCCCTCCAGCTGCCCCAGTTTAATGCCCCCTCTAGTTTCCGCCAGTTTAAACTGGGGCACAAGGAGAGGGACTTCATACTATGGAGCAATTGGAGGGGACCATTATAATGTTGGGGCATATAATGTACGGGTGACTGTATGAGCATTATAGTGTGCGGGGGCACATGAGAATGGGCGGAGCCAACATAGCAGTGGGTGGAGCCATATTTGCGGCACATTCTGTCCCTCTTTCTGTCCTTTGAATGCTGGGAGTTATGTAAGAGACTGTAAGGCGATGATAAGAAGCCCCATAGATGGCACAAGCTATCTTCTTAGTGATAACCTCCATAGGCGGAGACTATGAATAGATTTGGGACTCGCCGGGTGGGGGCTGAGAATTTACATCATTATTTCCAAATAGCAGAAAAGGATCATTTTGCAGCCCTGATAAAACTCTTGATATAGAAAAGTCTCAAAGGAAGGGTTCAAGTTCAGGTAAAGTTTTGTGGCCGGGGGCCAAGCAACCTCGTTCTAAGTCCTTTGCTCATTACCTTCCTGAAATAATTGCTGTTTCTTCTCCGTCGTGAAGGAAGGAGAACATCAATCTGTTGTCACAATAAAACATAAATACCTGATCACATTGTTTCTTTCAGGCCATCTAATGCAGTGAACACGCCTGTGCAAACTGTACAAACTCGCATGTGGTATGTCCGTGGCCGCGAACGGGGCGGTGCGGGACTCTCTGTCATTCACTTGGTATTTGGTAAGGTTGTGTATGGAGCCAAAAGAAAACCTGCAGAAGCTTTAGAAGGATCAAGTTTAATCTTGTATTAGGTTCACATCACCGATGAAATGTACTCAGTGCTTGTGCTATTGTATACTGTCCTGTATACTGTCCTGTATACTGTTCTGTATACTCTCCTGTATACTGTCCTGTATACTGTTCTGTATACTCTCCTGTATACTGTCCTGTATACTCTCCTGTATACTCTCCTGTATACTGTCCTGTATACTGTTCTGTATACTCTCCTGTATACTGTCCTGTATACTGTTCTGTATACTCTCCTGTATACTCTCCTGTATACTGTCCTGTATACTCTCCTGTATACTCTCCTGTATACTGTCCTGTATACTGTCCTGTATACTCTCCTGTATACTGTCCTGTATACTGTTCTGTATACTCTCCTGTATACTGTCCTGTATACTGTTCTGTATACTCTCCTGTATACTGTCCTGTATACTGTTCTGTATACTCTCCTGTATACTGTCCTGTATACTGTTCTGTATACTCTCCTGTATACTGTCCTGTATACTGTTCTGTATACTCTCCTGTATACTGTCCTGTATACTGTTCTGTATACTCTCCTGTATACTGTCCTGTATACTCTCCTGTATACTCTCCTGTATACTCTCCTGTATACTGTCCTGTATACTGTTCTGTATACTCTCCTGTATACTGTCCTGTATACTGTCCTGTATACTCTCCTGTATACTGTCCTGTATACTGTTCTGTATACTCTCCTGTATACTGTCCTGTATACTGTTCTGTATACTCTCCTGTATACTGTCCTGTATACTGTTCTGTATACTCTCCTGTATACTGTCCTGTATACTGTTCTGCTTACAGTCCGGCAGTTGTACCGCATAGGGAACAATAGCACCTTCTTTTTGGAAATGTTCTCCCTTTGTCATGTATAAATTGAACATTTAAGGAAAATGTATTTTCTTTTGCAAGCTAGGTTGGACCTGTTCACACTGGAGATGTCACATCCAGAATATGAAAGAGGTATAGCAATATATACAGCAATATATACCAGCCTAATGGGAACTCTATAGGGATCAATCATGTGAATGGCGTCCTATGGGAATCTGCATGAGCCAAACATTCACTTCATAGAATATGACATTAATATCTGATTGTTGGGGGTTTAACCAACCCCCAATAGAATAGTTCCGGGTTCATGGAATTACATTGTATCTCCTCCATGCCGGGGTCACTTTCTACTGGGTGACACATTACGATTCCAATCACATTTTTATGACACAACTTGAAGGGAAAAATGAAAAGCCAGAATGAGAATTTTATTTGATATTGTTCCCAAACAATAAATCCCACTTCATAGTCCGCGGCGATTTATTAGAAGGGAAATGATTCCGCCCACAAGACTTGTCTCCTGTCAATCTGCAGAAACTCCTTTGTTACCAGATTGTGTCCTGCTCCTGTGTTCTTGGAAATTATATATATTAAGGTAAAGGATTTCAGTGGCTTTCCATTGTTAATGTGCAGGTGACATGGTCGGGCAGGTCTGTGTAAATTGCACTTGTCGTTTCCTCTTTGATCCTCTCAAGTTCAAAGATTTTTTATAGTGTTTGGTTCCTCATTTTCCTGTTGATACTTCTGTCTTTGCTTAAATTACGGCACCACTTAATGAGACCTAAGTATCTGGAGAGACTCAGCGCTCCATAGACTCTGTTTTATCCAGTTTAAAGGGAAACTTCCTCCAATCTCTTCCCCAGTCCCTTTGTGGAGAAAAAAAAAAAACTTTGTAAATATCCGAGTGTCAGATTGGTAGAGAATTCACCGGGAAGATTTTATCCCCATGACGAGACTGTCTAAGAAACAGTGTTACAAAGTCTGGAAAATGCAATGTTTTATTCAGCTGCTGCCACCTATCTCTTCTCTCTCTATATATACATATATACTCTCTCTATATACAGATATACTCTCTCTATATACATATATACTCTCTATATATACATATAATAATACATTTTATTTATATAGCGGCAACATATTCTGCAGCACTGTACATATATACTCTCTCTATATACATATATACTCTCTATATACATATATACTCTATATACATATACACTCACCGGCCACTTTATTAGGTCCACCATGCTAGTAACGGGTTGGACCCCCTTTTGCCTTCAGAACTGCCTCAATTCTTCGTGGCATAGATACAACAAGGTGCTGGAAGCATTCCTCAGAGATTTTGCTCCATATTGACATGATGGCATCACACAGTTGCAGTCGCAGATTTGTCGGCTGCACATCCATGATGCGAATCTCCCGTTCCACCACATCCCAAAGATGCTCCTCTATTGGATTGAGATCTGGTGACTGTGGAGGCCATTGGAGTACAGTGAACTCATTGTCATGTTCAAGAAACCAGTCTGAGATGATTCCAGCTTTATGACATGGCATTGCATTATCCTGCTGAAAGTAGCCATCAGATGTTGGGTACATTGTGGTCAGAAAGGGATGGACATAGTCAGCAACAATACTCAGGTAGGCTTTGGCGTTGCAACGATGCTCAATTGGTACCAAGGGGCCCAAAGAGTGCCAAGAAAATATTCCCCACACCATGACACCACCACCACCAGCCTGAACCGTTACCGATACAAGGCAGGATGGATCCATGCTTTCATGTTGTTGACGCCAAATTCTGACCCTACCATCCGAATGTCGCAGCAGAAATCCAGACTCATCAGACCAGGCAACGTTTTTCCAATCTTCAATTGTCCAATTTCGATGAGCTTGTGCAAATTGTAGCCTCAGTTTCCTGTTCTTAGCTGAAAGGAGTGGCACCCGGTGTGGTCTTCTGCTGCTGTAGCCCATCTGTAGCCTCAAAGTTGGACGTACTGTGCGGCGTTCAGAGATGCTCTTCTGGCTACCTTGGGTGTAACGGGTGGCTATTTGAGTCACTGTTGCCTTTCTATCAGCTGGAACCAGTCTGGCCATTCTCCTCTGACCTCTGGCATCAACAACGCATTTCCGCCCCCCACAGAACTGCCGCTCACTGGATGTTTTTTCTTTTTCGGACCATTCTCTGTAAACCCTAGAGATGGTTGTGCGTGAAAATCCCAGTAGATCAGCAGTTTCTGAAATACTCCGACCAGCCCTTCTGGCACCAACAACCATGCCACGTTCAAAGGCACTCAAATCACCTTTCTTCCCCCCCATACTGATGCTCGGTTTGAACTGCAGGAGATTGTCTTGACCATGTCTACATGCCTAAATGCACTGAGTTGCCGCCATGTGATTGGCTGATTAGAAATTAAGTGTTAACGAGCAGTTGGACAGGTGTACCTAATAAAGTGGCCGGTGAGTGTATACTCTCTATATATAGATATACTCTCTCTCTATACAGATATACTCTCTCTCTATACATATATACTCTCTATATATACGTATATACTCTCTATATATACAGATATACTCTCTCTATATACATATATACTCTCTCTCTATACATATATACTCTCTATATATACAGATATACTCTCTCTATATACATATATACTCTCTCTATATACAGATATACTCTCTCTATATACATATATACTCTCTATATATACAGATATACTCTCTCTATATACATATATACTCTCTCTATATACATATATACTCTCTCTCTATACATATATACTCTCTATATATATATACATATATACTCTCTATATATACAGATATACTCTCTCTATATACATATATACTCTCTCTATATACATATATACTCTCTCTCTATACATATATACTCTCTATATATACAGATATACTCTCTCTATATACATATATACTCTCTCTATATACAGATATACTCTCTCTATATACATATATACTCTCTATATACAGATATACTCTCTCTCTATACATATATACTCTCTATATATACAGATATACTCTCTCTATATACATATATACTCTCTCTATATACAGATATACTCTCTCTCTATACATATATACTCTCTATATATATACAGATATACTCTCTATATATATGTATATACTCTCTCTCTATACAGATATACTCTCTATATATACAGATATACTCTCTCTATATACATATATACTCTCTCTCTATACATATATACTCTCTCTATATACATATATACTCTCTCTATATACAGATATACTCTCTCTCTATACATATATACTCTCTATATACAGATATACTCTCTATATATACATATATACTCTCTATATACATATATACTCTCTATATATACAGATATACTCTCTCTATATACATATATACTCTCTATATATACAGATATACTCTCTCTATATACATATATACTCTCTATATATACATATATACTCTCTCTATATACAGATATACTCTCTATATATACATATATACTCTCTCTATATACAGATATACTCTCTATATATATACAGATATACTCTCTATATATACAGATATACTCTCTCTATATACATATATACTCTCTATATACAGATATACTCTCTCTATATACATATATACTCTCTATATACAGATATACTCTCTCTATATACAGATATACTCTCTCTATATACAGATATACTCTCTCTCTATACATATATACTCTCTATATATATACAGATATACTCTATATATATACTCTCTATATACATATATACTCTCTCTATATACAGATATACTCTCTATATATACATATGTACTCTCTCTATATACAGATATACTCTCTATATATACAGATATACTCTCTCTCTATACATATATACTCTCTATATATATACAGATATACTCTATATATATACTCTCTATATACAGATATACTCTCTCTCTATATACAGATATACTCTCTATATACAGATATACTCTCTCTATATACAGATATACTCTCTCTATATACATATATACTCTCTATATACAGATATACTCTCTCTATATACAGATATACTCTCTCTATATACAGATATACTCTCTCTCTATACATATATACTCTCTATATATATACAGATATACTCTATATATATACTCTCTATATACATATATACTCTCTCTATATACAGATATACTCTCTATATATACAGATATACTCTCTCTATATACAGATATACTCTCTATATATACATATATACTCTCTATATATACATATATACTCTCTATATACAGATATACTCTCTCTCTATATACAGATATACTCTCTATATACAGATATACTCTCTCTCTATACATATATACTCTCTCTCTATACATATATACTCTCTATATATACATATATACTCTCTATATATACATATATACTCTCTCTATATACAGATATACTCTCTATATATACATATATACTCTCTATATATACAGATATACTCTCTCTATATACAGATATACTCTCTCTCTATACATATATACTCTCTCTCTATACATATATACTCTCTATATATACATATATACTCTCTATATATACATATATACTCTCTCTATATACAGATATACTCTCTATATATACATATATACTCTCTATATATACAGATATACTCTCTCTATATACAGATATACTCTCTCTCTATACATATATACTCTCTCTCTATACATATATACTCTCTCTATATACAGATATACTCTCTCTATATACAGATATACTCTCTATATATACATATATACTCTCTATATATACATATATACTCTCTATATACAGATATACTCTCTCTCTATACATATATACTCTCTATATATATATACATATATACTCTCTATATATACAGATATACTCTCTCTATATACAGATATACTCTCTATATATACATATATACTCTCTCTATATACAGATATACTCTCTATATATACATATATACTCTATATAAGTGGTTTCAGCTTTCTAGGACCCTTCTCGATATATTCTCAAAGTTAACTATTGCACCGCTGGTTTTCACATCAAGGACCTTCATCTCATGACATGACATGACCGCTATTAGCCAAGTTCTTCATTCTTAATAGCTTTAGGTTGGGGTCACATCTGCACACAGGTCTACATCATATGAGTCCACCGAGGACCCGAATGACAGAGGGCTGGACCACTAATGCAGCTGTTACCCAGAGACACCCACAGACTCCATAGACTATAATGGGGTGTCCATTGTATTCATGCTGAAACCAGTGGAGAGAAGAGACCTCCATGCAGGACACGACTTTTCTCTCCATCGATTCTCACCAGTATAATGGAGACACAGACCAGAGCTTGGCCGCACTCACATCCATCATATCTGGCTATTATTGCCCTCTACTGTACACTGTTATCAGCCATCATCACAGGATAACACTCACATGAACCACGTTACCCACTAAACGCTCGCAGCTCCTTCACTCCTAATACATTCTATGGGAGAGTCACCTACTAGATTCTACAGTACAGGTAGAAAACCCGTCTGTAGATACTTGGGGATGTCCCATTTGGACCAGCGACTAGTATGACTATTCAATGTGGCCGCCATCATGCATGGTGAGCATAGTCATCCTATGCAGAACGTGCTGTACGCTTGCGTGTAACGTCTCTGGTGAGATGCTGCGCACTTCCAACATGACGCGGTCTTTGAGGTCAGGCAGGGTTTCAACATTCCCCCGATAAACGTGCTCCTTCAAGTGTCCCCACAACCAGAAATCACAAGGAGTGAGGTCCGGAGAGCGCGGTGGCCACGCTGTAGGGAATGAGCGTCTCAAAATCCTGTCATCGGGAAAATGTGCACCAAGAGCGTTCTTCACACGATTTGCGATGTGAGGAGTTCACGCCACATATTTCCAGTGTTAGTCAGAGTTCATGCCACGTATTTCCAGTGTTACTCAGAGTTCATGCCACGTATTTCCAGTGTTACTCAGAGTTCATGCCACGTATTTCCAGTGTTAGTCGGAGTTCACGCCACGTATTTCCAGTGTTACTCAGAGTTCATGCCACGTATTTCCAGTGTTAGTCGGAGTTCACGCCACGTATTTCGAGTGTTAGTCGAAGTTCACGCCACGTATTTTCAGTGTTAGTCGGAGTTCACGCCACGTATTTCCAGTGTTAGTCGGAGTTCACGCCATGTATTTCCAGTGTTAGTCGGAGTTCACGCCACGTATTTTCAGTGTTAGTTGGAGTTCATGCCACGTATTTCCAGTGTTAGTCGGAGTTCACGCCACGTATTTCCAGTGTTAGTCAGAGTTCACGCCATGTTTTTCCAGTGTTAGTCAGAGTTCACGCCACGTAGTTCTAGTGTTAGTCGGAGTTCACGCCAAGTATTTCCAGTTTTAGTCGGAGTTCACGCCACGTATTTCCAGTGTTAGTCGGAGTTCACGCCACGTATTTCCAGTGTTAGTCAGAGTTCACGCCATGTATTTCCAGTGTTAGTCAGAGTTCACGCCACGTATTTCCAGTGTTAGTCGGAGTTCACGCTACGTATTTCCAGTGTTAGTCGGAGTTCACGCCACGTATTTTCAGTGTTAGTTGGAGTTCATGCCACGTATTTCCAGTGTTAGTCGGAGTTCATGCCACGTATTTCCAGTGTTAGTCGGAGTTCACGCCAAGTATTTCCAGTTTTAGTCGGAGTTCACGCCACGTATTTTCAGTGTTAGTCGGAGTTCACGCCACGTATTTTCAGTGTTAGTCGGAGTTCACGCCACGTATTTCCAGTGTTAGTCGGAGTTCACGCCACGTATTTCCAGTGTTAGTCAGGGTTCACTGCCACGTATTTCCAGTGTTAGTCGGAGTTCACGCCAAGTATTTCCAGTGTTAGTCAGAGTTCACGCCACGTATTTCCAGTGTTAGTCGGAGTTCACGCTACGTATTTCCAGTGTTAGTCGGAGTTCACGCCACGTATTTTCAGTGTTAATTGGAGTTCATGCCATGTATTTCCAGTGTTAGTCGGAGTTCACGCCACGTATTTCCAGTGTTAGTCGGAGTTCACGCCAAGTATTTCCAGTTTTAGTCGGAGTTCACGCCACGTATTTTCAGTGTTAGTCGGAGTTCACGCCAAGTATTTCCAGTGTTAGTCGGAGTTCACGCCACGTATTTCCAGTGTTAGTCGGAGTTCACGCCACGTATTTCCAGTGTTAGTCGGAGTTCACGCCAAGTATTTCCAGTGTTAGTCGGAGTTCACGCCACGTATTTCCAGTGTTAGTCGGAGTTCACGCCAAGTATTTCCAGTGTTAGTCGGAGTTCACGCCAAGTATTTCCAGTGTTAGTCGGAGTTCACGCCACGTATTTCCAGTGTTAGTCGGAGTTCACGCCATGTATTTTCAGTGTTAGTCGGAGTTCACGCCATGTATTTCCAGTGTTAGTCGGAGTTCACGCCATGTATTTTCAGTGTTAGTCGGAGTTCACGCCATGTATTTCCAGTGTTAGTCGGAGTTCACGCCACGTATTTCCAGTGTTAGTCGGAGTTCACGCCAAGTATTTCCAGTGTTAGTCGGAGCTCACGCCACGTATTTCCAGTGTTAGTTGGAGCTCACGCCACGTATTTCCAGTGTTAGTTGGAGCTCACGCCACGTATTTCCAGTGTTAGTCGGAGTTCACGCCACGTATTTCCAGTGTTAGTCGGAGTTCACGCCACGTATTTCCAGTGTTAGTCGGAGTTCACGCCACGTATTTCCAGTGTTAGTCGGAGTTCACGCCACGTATTTCCAGTGTTAGTTGGAGCTCACGCCACGTATTTCCAGTGTTAGTTGGAGCTCACGCCACGTATTTCCAGTGTTAGTCGGAGTTCATGCCACGTATTTCCAGTGTTAGTCGGAGTTCACGCCACTTATTTTCAGTGTTAGTTGGAGCTCACGCCACGTATTTCCAGTGTTAGTCGGAGTTCATGCCACGTATTTCCAGTGTTAGTCGGAGTTCACGCCACGTATTTCCAGTGTTAGTCGGAGTTCACGCCATGTATTTCCAGTGTTAGTCGGAGTTCATGCCAAGTATTTCCAGTGTTAGTCGGAGTTCACGCCACGTATTTCCAGTGTTAGTTGGAGCTCACGCCACGTATTTCCAGTGTTAGTCGGAGTTCACGCCACGTATTTTCAGTGTTAGTCGGAGTTCACGCCACGTATTTCCAGTGTTAGTCGGAGTTCACGCCACGTATTTTCAGTGTTAGTTGGAGTTCATGCCATGTATTTCCAGTGTTAGTCGGAGTTCACGCCAAGTATTTCCAGTGTTAGTCGGAGTTCACGCCACGTATTTCCAGTGTTAGTCGGAGTTCACTGCCACGTATTTCCAGTGTTAGTCGGAGTTCACGCCACGTATTTCCAGTGTTAGTCGGAGTTCACGCCACGTATTTCCAGTGTTAGTCGGAGTTCACGCCATGTATTTCCAGTGTTAGTCGGAGTTCACGCCAAGTATGTCCAGTGTTAGTCGGAGTTCACGCCAAGTATTTCCAGTGTTAGTCGGAGTTCACGCCACGTATTTCCAGTGTTAGTTGGAGCTCACGCCACGTATTTCCAGTGTTAGTTGGAGCTCACGCCACGTATTTCCAGTGTTAGTCGGAGTTCACGCCACGTATTTCCAGTGTTAGTCGGAGTTCACGCCACGTATTTCCAGTGTTAGTCGGAGTTCACGCCACGTATTTCCAGTGTTAGTCGGAGTTCACGCCACGTATTTTCAGTGTTAGTTGGAGTTCATGCCATGTATTTCCAGTGTTAGTCGGAGTTCATG